>NW_024470542.1:0-107206 GCF_017639515.1 Carcharodon carcharias | reverse complement strand
GACAAACGAGTGGAAGTAACACTTACCAGCGAGTGGAAAGTAACATTGACCAGCGAGTGGAGTAACACTTACCAGAGAATTGAGAGTCACAATTACCAATGAGTGGAGAGTAACACTGACCAGCGAGTAAGAGTAACACTGACCAGCGATGGAGAGTAACACTGACCCAGTATTGGAGAGTAAAACTTACCAGTGAGTGGAGAGTAACACTTACCAACACGAAGGAGGAGTAACACTCACCAGCGAGATAGAGTTTACACTGACCAGCAAGTGGAGGGAACACTGACATCGAGTGGAGAGTATCACTGACCAGCGAGTGAGAGTAACACTTTTCAGTGAGTGGAGAGTAAAACTTACCAGCGAGTGGAAGTAACACTTACCACGAGTGGAGAGTAACACTTACCATGGAGTGCAGAGTAACACTGACCAGCAAGTGGAGAGTAACACTGACCAGCAAGTGAGAGAACACTTACCATGAAGAGAGTAACACTGACCAGGAGTGGAGAGTCACACTCACCAGTGAGTGGAAAGTAACACTGACCAGCAAGTGGAGAGTAACACTGACCAGCGTGTGGAGAGTAACACTGACCATCGCGTGGAGAGTAACCACTAACAAGCGAGTGGAGAGTAACAATTACCAGTGAGTGGAGAGTAACACTTACCAGGGAGTGGAGAGTAACACTGAGCAGCGAGTGAGAGTAACATTAACCAGCGAGGAGAGAGTAACACTTTCAGTGAGTGGAGAGAAACACTGACCAGCGAGTGGAGAGTAACACTTACCACGAAATCGAGAGTAACACTTATCAGGGAGAGGAGAGTAACACTTACCAGGGAGTGGAGAGTAACGCTCACCAATGAGTGGAAAGTAACATTGACCAGCAATTGGATTTTAACACTGACCAGCGCGTGGAGAGTAACACTCACCAGTGAGTGGAGAGTAACACTGGCCAGCAAATGGAGAGTAACACTGACCAGTGAGTGGAGTGTAACACTTACCAGAGAGTTGGAGAGTAACACTTACCAATGAGTGGAGAGTAACACTTAACAGAGATGGAGAGTAACACTTGACAATGAGTGGAGAGTAACACTTACCATTGAGTGGAGAGTAACACTTACCAGCGCGTGGAGAGTAACACTTACCAGTGAGTCGAGCGTAACACTTACCAGGGAGTGGAGAGTAACACTCACCAGCGAGTGGAGAGTAACACTGACCAGCAAGTGGAGAGTGACACTTACCAGCGCGTGGAGAGTAACACTTACCAGTGAGTGGAGAGTAACATTTACCAGGGAGTGGAGAGTAACACTCACTAGCGAGTGGAGAGTAACACTGACCAGCGAGTGGAGAGTAACATGACCAGCGAGTGGAGAGTAACACTTACCAGTGAGAGGAGAGTAACACTTACCAGGAGTGGAGAGTAACACAGACCAGTGAGTGGAGAGTAAAACTTACCAGCGACTGGAGAGTAGCACTGACAAGCGAGTGGAGAGTAACACTTACCAGTGAGTGGAAAGTAACACTGACCAGTCGAGTGGAGAGTATCATTTACCAGAGATTTGTAAAGTAAGAATTACCAATGAGTGGGAGAGTAAACACTGACCAGGGAGTGGAGAACAACACTAACAAGCGAGTCGAGATTAACACTTACCAGGGTGTGGAGAGTAACACTCACCCGTGAGTGGAGAGTAACACTGACCAGCAAGTGGAGTGTAACACTGACCATTGAGTGGAGAGTAAACACTGACCCGTGAGTGGAATGTAACAATTACCAGCGAGTGGAGAGTAACACTTACCAGAGGGTTTGGAATTTAACACTTACCAATGAGCGGAGAGTAACACTTACCATTGAGTGGAGAGTAACACTTACCAGCGCGTGGAAGAGTAACACTTACCAGTGAGTCGAGCGTAACACTTACCAGGGAGTGGAGAGTAACACTCACCAGCGAGTGGAGCGTAACACTGACCAGCAAGGGGAGAGTGACACTTACCAGCGCGTGGAGAGTAACACTTACCAGTGAGTGAGAGTAACATTTACCAGGGAGTGGAGAATAACACTTGCCAATGAGTGGAGAGTAACACTTACCAGGGAGTGGAGAGTAACAATCAACAGCAAGTGGAGAGTAACAATGACCACAAGTGGAGAGTAACACTGACCAGTGAGTGAATAGTAACACTGACCAGCGAGTGGAGAGTAACACTTACCAGCGAACGGAGTGTGACACTGAGCAGTGAGTGGAGAGTTACACATACCAATGAGTGGAGAGGAACTTTGACCATGAGTGGAGAGTAACACTTATAAGCGAGTGAAGAGAAATATTTACAAGTGGGTGGAGAATAACACTTAACAGCGAATGGAGAGTGACACTTAATGGCAAGAGGAGAGTAACACTTACTAGCGAGTGGAGAGTAAACACTGACCAGCAAGTGGAGAGTAAACATTAACCAGTGAGGAGAGAGTAAAACTTATCAGTGGGTGCAGAGAATAACTGACCAGCGAGTGGAGAGTAACACTGACAACAAGTGGAAAGTAAAGCTGACCAGCGAGTTGGAGAGAAAAACTTACCAACGAGTGGAGATTATCACTGACCAGTGAGTGGAGAGTAACACTGTCCAGCGAGCGGAGAGTAACACTTACCAGAGAGTTGGAGAGTAACACTTAACAATGAGTGGAGAGTAACACTGACCAGTGAGTCGAGAGTAACACTGACCAGCGCATGGAGAGTAACACTTACCAACGAAAGGATAGTAACACTTACCAGTGAGTGGAGAGTAACACTTACCAGGGAGTGGAGAGTAACACTCACCAGTGAGTGGAGAGTAACACTGGCGAGCAAGTGGAGAGTAACACTGACCAGCGATTGGAGAGTAACACTGACCAGCGAGGGGAGAGTAACACTTACCAGAGAGTGGAGAGTAACACTTACTAATGAGTGGAGAGTAATATTACCAGCGACTAGAGAGTAACACTTACCAGTAAGTGCAGTTTAAAATTTACCAATGAGTGAGAGTAACACTCACACAGCGAGGGGAGAGTAAAAACTGACCAGCGAGTGGAGAGTAACGCTGACCAGCGAGTTGGAGAGTGACACTTACCAATGAGTGGAGAGTAAGACTGACCAGCGAGTGGAGGAGTAACACTGACCAGCAAGTGGAGAGTAACACTTACCAGCGAGTGGGAGTAATACTTACCAGTGAGTGGAGAGTAACACTTACCAGGGAGTGGAGTGTAACACTCACCAGCCAGTGGAGAGTAACACTGACCAGCTAGTGGAGAGTAACACTGACCAGCAAGTGGAGAGTAACACTGACCAGCGAGTGGAGAGTAACACTTACCAGGGAGTGGAGAGAAAACTTACCAGTGATTGTTGAGTAACACTGACCAGTGAGTGGAGAGTAACACTGCCCTGCAAGTGGAAAGTAACACTGACAAGCGAGTGGAGAGTAAAGCTGACCAGTGAGTTGGAGAGAAACACTTACCAAATAGTGGTGAGTATCACTGACCAGTGAGAGGAGAGTAACACTGACCAGCGAGCGGAGAGTAACACTTACCTGAGAGTTGGAGAGTAACAAATACCAATGAGTGGAGAGTAACACAGACCAGTGAGTGGAGAGTAATACTGACCAGCTCGTGGAAAGTAACACTTACAAACGAGAGGATAGTAACACTACCAGTGAGTGGAGAGTAACACTTACCAGGGAGTGGAGAGTAACACTCACCAGTGAGTGGAGACTAACACTGGCGAGCAAGTGGAGAGTAACACTGACCAGCGAGTGGAGAGTAACACTGACCAGCGGGTGGAGAGTAACACTTACCATCGAGTGGAGAGTAACACTGACTAGCGAGTGGAGAGTAACACTGACAAGCGAGTGGAGAGTAAAGCTGACCAGCGATTTGGAGAGAAACACTTACCAACGAGTGGAGAGTATCACTGACCAGTGAGCGGAGAGTAACACTGACCAGCGAGCGGAGAGTAACACTTATCAGAGAGTTGGAAAGTAACAATTACCAATGTTTGGAGAGTAACACTGACCAGTGATTGGAGAGTAACACTTACCAACGAGAGGATAGTAACACTTACCAGTGAGTGGAGAGTACCAATTACCAGGGAGTGGAGAGTAACACTCACCAGTGAGTGGAGAGTAACAATGGCCAGCAAATGGAGAGTAACACTGACCAGTGAGTGGAGAGTAACACTGACCAGCGAGTGGAGAGTAACACTTACAAGAGAGTTGGAGAGTAACACTTACTAATGAGTGGAGAGTAAAACTTACCAGCGAGTAGAGAGTAACACTTACCAGTGAGTGCAGAGTAAAACTTACAAATGTGTGGAGAGTAACATTCACCAGCGAGTGGAGAGTAACACTGACCAGCGAGTGGAGAGTAACGCTGACCAGCGATTGGAGAGTAACACTTACCAATGAGTGGAGAGCAAAACTGACCAGCGAGTGGAGAGTAACACTGACCAGAAAGTGGAGAGTAACACTTACCAGCGAGTGGAGAGTAACACGTACCAGAGAGTTGGAGAGTAACACTTACCAATGAGTGGAGAGTAACAATGACCAGCGCGTGGAGAGTAACTATTACCAGTGAGTGGAGAGTAACACTTACCAGTGAGTGGGGAGTACCACTTACCAGTGTCTGGAGACTAACACCCACCAGTGAGTGGAGAGTAACACTGACCAGCGAGTGGAGAGTAAAGCTGACCAGCGAGTGGAGAGTAACACTTACCAGTGAATGGAGAGTAACACTGACCAGCGAGTGGAGAGTAACAAATACCAGTGAGTGGAGAGTAACACTGACCAGCCAGTGGAGAGTAACACTTACCAATGAGTGGAGAGGAGCACTGAACAGTGAGTGGAGAGTAACACTTACCAGTGAGTGGAGAGTAACACTTACCAGGGAGTGGAGAGTAACACTCACCAGTGAGTGGAGAGTAACACTGACCAGTGAGTGGAGAGTAACACTGACCCGCGAGTGGAGAGTAACACTTACCAGCGAGTGGAGAGTAATACTTACCAGAGACTCGGAGAGTAACACTTATCAGTGGCTTGGAGTGTAACACTTACCAATGAGGGGAGAGTACCACTTACCAGAGAGTTCGAGTGTAACACTTACCAATGAATGGAGGGAACACTTACCAGTGAGAGGAGAGTAACACTTGCCAATGAGTGGAGATTAACACTTACCAGGGAGTGGAGAGTAACAATCAACAGCGAGTGGAGAGTAACACTGACCAGTGAGTGGAGAGTAACACTGACCAGCGAGTGGATAGTAACACTGACCAGCGAGTGGAGAGTAACACTTAAAAGCGAATGGAGAGTAACACTGAGCAGCGAGTAGAGAGTAACACTTACCAGCGAGTGGAGAGTATCACTAAACAGCGAGGAGAGAGTAACACTTATCAGTGAGTGGAGAGAAACACAGACCAGCGAGTGGAGCGTAACACTGACAAGCGAGTGGAGAGTAAAGCTGACCAGCGAGTTGGAGAGAATCACTTACCAAATAGTGGAGCATATCACTGACCAGTGAGTGGAGAGTTACACAGAGCACCGAGCGGAGAGTAACACTTAGCAGAGAGTTGGAGAGTAATACTTACCATTGAGTGGAGAGTAACACTGACCAGCGCGTGGAGAGTAACACTTACCAACGAGAGGATAGTAACACTTACCAGTGAGTGGAGAGTAACACTTCCCAGTGAGTGAGGAGTTACACTGACCAGCGCGTGGAGAGTAACACTTACCAACGAGAGGATAGTAAAACTTACCAGTGAGTGGAGAGTAACACTTCCCAGGGAGTGGAGAGTAACACTTACCAGTGATTGGAGAGTAACACTGGCGAGCAATTGGAGAGTAACACTGACCAGTGAGTGGAGAGTAACACTGACCAGAGAGTGGAGAGTAACACTCACCAATGAGTGGAGAGTAAGACTGACCAGCGAGTGGAGAGTAACACTGACCAGCGTGTGGAGAGTAATATGACCAGCAAGGAGAGAGTAACACTTATCAGTGAGTGGAGAGAAACACTGACCAGCGAGTGGAGAGTAACACTGACAAGCGAGTGGAGAGTAAAGCTGACCAGCGAGTTGGAGAGAAACACTTACCAAGGAGTGGAGAGTATCACTGACCAGTGAGTGGAGAGTAACACTGACCAGCGCGTGGAGAGTAACACTTACCAACGAGAGGATAGTAACACTTACCAGTGAGTGGAGAGTAACACTTACCAGGGAGTGGAGAGTAAAACTCACCAGTGAATGTAGAGTAACACTCGTGAGAAAGTGGAGAGTAACACTGTCCAGCGAGTGGAGAGTAACACCTACCATCGAGTGGACAGTAACACTGACCAGCGAGTGGAGAGTAATATTAACCAGCAAGGAGTGAGTAACACTTATCAGTGAGTGGAGAGAAACACTGACCAGCGAGTGGAGAGTAACACTGACAAGCGAATGGAGAGTAAAGCTTACCAGCGAGTTGGAGAGTAACATATACAAATGAGTGGAGAGTAACACTGACCAGTGAGTGGAGAGTAACACTGACCAGCGAGCGGAGAGTAACACTTACCAACGAGAGGATAGTAACACTTACCAGTGAGTTGAGAGTAACACTGACCAGCGAGTGGAGAGTAACACTTGCAAGAGAGTAGGAGAGTAACAATTACTAATTAGTGGAGAGTAAAACTTACCAGCGTGTAGAGAGTAAAACTTACCAGTGAGTGCATAGTAAAACTTACCAATGAGTGGAGAGTAACACTCACCAGTGAATGGAGAGTAACACAGACCAGCAAGTGGAGAGTAACACTGACCAGCGAGTGGAGATTAACGCTGACCAGTGATTTTGAGTGTAACATTTACCAATGTGTGAAGAGCAAAACTGACCAGCGAGTGGAGAGTAACACTGACCAGCAAGTGGGGAGTAACACTTACCATCGAATGGAGAGTAATACTTACCAGAGGGTGGAGAGTAACACTTACCAGGGAGTGGAGACTAACACTCACCAGCGAGTGGAGAGTAACACTGACCAGCAAGTGGAGAGTAACACTGACCAGCGAGTGGAGAGTAACACTGACCAGCGAGTGGAGAGTAACACCTACCAGCAAGTGGAGAGTAACACTTACCAGTGAGTGGTGAGTAACACTGACCAGTGAGTGGAGAGTAACACTTACCAGCGAATGGAGAATAACACTGACCAGCGAGTGGAGAGTAACACTAACCAGCGGGGAGAGAGTAACACTTATCAGTGAGTGGAGAGAAACACTGACCAGCGAGTGGAGAGTAACACTGACAAGCGAGTGGAGAGTAAATCTGACCAGTGAGTTGGAGAGAAACACTTACCAAATAGTGGAGATTATCACTGACCAGTGAGTGGAGAGTAACACTGACCAGGGAGCGGAGAGTAATACTTATCAGAGAGTTGGAGAGTAACACTTACCTATGAGTGGAGAGTAAGACAGTCCAGTGAGTGGAAAGTAACACTGACCAGCGCGTGGAGAGCAACGCTTACCAGCGAGAGGATAGTAACACTTACCAGTGAGTGGAGAGTAACACTTACCAGGGAGTGAAGAGTAACAATCAACAGCGAGTGGAGAGTAACACTGAAAAGCGAGTGGAGAGTAACACTGACCAGCGAGTGGATAGTAACACTGACCAGCGAGTGGAGAGTAACACTGACCAGCGAACGGAGAGTAACACTGAGCAGCGAGTGGAGAGTAACACTTACCAATGAGTGGAGAGGAACATTGACAGTGAGTGGAGAGTAACACTGACCAGCGAGTGGAGAGTAACACTGACCAGCGAGTGGAGAGTAACACTTACCAATGAGTGGAGAGAAAGCCTGAACAGCGAGTGGAGAGTAACACTGACCAGCGAGTGGATAGTAACACTGATCAGCGAGTGGAGAGTAACACTGACCAGCGAACGGAGAGTAACACTGAGCAGCGAGTGGAGAGTAACACTTACCAATGAGTGGAGAGGAACATTGACCAGTGAGTGGAGAGTAACACTGACCAGCGAGTGGAGAGTAACACTGACCAGCGAGTGGAGAGTAACACTTACCAATGAGTGGAGAGAAAGACTGAACAGCGAGTGGAGAGTAACACTGACCAGCGAGCGGAGAGTAACACTTAGCAGAGAATTGGAGAGTAACACTTACCATTGAGTGGAGAGTATCACTCACCAGTGAGTGGAGAGTAACACTGACCAGTGAGTGGAGAGTAACACTGACCAGCGCGTGGAGAGTAACACTTACCAACGAGAGGATTGTAACACTCACCAGTGAGAAGAGAGTAACACTGGCGAGCAATTAGAGAGTAACACTGACCAGCGAGTGGAGAGTAACACTGACCAGAGAGTGGAGAGTAACACTTACCAATGAGTGGAGAGTAAGACTGACCAGCGAGTGGAGAGTAACACTGACCAGCGAGTGGAGAGTAATATTGACCAGCAAGGAGAGAGTAACACTTATCAGTGAGTGGAGTGAAATACTGACCAGCGAGTGGAGAGTAACACTGACAAGCGAGTGGAGAGTAAAGCTGACCAGCGAGTTGGAGAGAAACACTTACCAACGAGTGGAGATTATCACTGACCAGTGAGTGGAGAGTAACACTGACCAGCGACCGGAGAGTAACACTTACCAGAGAGTTGGAGAGAAACACTTACCAATGAGTGGAGAGTAACACCAACCAGTGAGAGGAGAGTAACACTGACCAGCGCGTGGAGAGTAACACTTACCAACGAGAGGATAGTAACACTTACCAGTGAGTGGAGAGTAACACTTACCAGGGAG
Source organism: Carcharodon carcharias (assembly GCF_017639515.1). Taxonomy (NCBI): domain Eukaryota; kingdom Metazoa; phylum Chordata; class Chondrichthyes; order Lamniformes; family Lamnidae; genus Carcharodon; species Carcharodon carcharias. Next base: position 98,429 of record NW_024470542.1, on the reverse strand, counting down.
TGGAGAGTAACACTCACCAGTGAATGGAGAGTAACACTGGCAAGAAAGTGGAGAGTAACACTGACCAGCGAGTGGAGAGTAACACTGACCAGCGAGTGGAGAGAAACACTTACCAATGAGTGGAGAGAAAGACTGAACAGCGAGTGGAGAGTAACACTGACCTGCGAGTGGAAAGTTACACTGACAAGCGAGTGGAGAGTAAAGCTTACCAGCGAGTTGGAGAGAAATACTGACCAACGAGTGGAGAGTATCACTGACCAGTGAGTGGAGAGTAACACTGACCAGCGAGCGGAGAGTAACAATTACCAGAGAGTTGGAGAGTAACATTTACCAATGAGTGGAGAGTAACACTGACCAGTGAGTGGAGAGTAACACTGACTAGCGCGTGGAGAGTAACACTTAACAACGAGAGGATAGTAACACTTACCAGTGAGTGGAGAGTAACACTGACCAGCGAGTGGAGAGTAACACTTACAAGAGAGTAGGAGAGTAACAGTTACTAATGAGTGGAGAGTAAAACTTACCAGCGTGTAGAGAGTAACACTTACCAGTGAGTGCAGAGTAAAACTTACCAATGAGTGGAGAGTAACACTCACCAGCGAATGGAGAGTAACACAGACCAGCAAGTGGAGAGTAACACTGACCAGCGAGTGGAGAGTAACGCTGACCAGCGATTTGGAGAGTAACACTTACCAATGAGTGGAGAGCAAAACTGACCAGCGAGTGGAGAGTAACACTGACCAGCAAGTGGAGAGTAACAATTACCAGCGAATGGAGAGTAATATTTACCAGAGGGTGGAGAGTAACACTTTTCAGGGAGTGGAGACTAACACTCACCAGCGAGTGGAGAGTAACACTGACCAGCAAGTGGAGAGTAACACTGACCAGCGAGTGGAGAGTAACACTGACCAGCGAGTGAAGAGTAACACCTACCAGCAAGTGGAGAGTAACACTTACCAATGAGTGGTGATTAAAACTGACCAGTGAGTGGAGAGTAACACTTACCAGCGAATGGAGAGTAACATTGACCAGCGAGTGGAGAGTAACACTAACCAGCAAGGAGAGAGTAACACTGACAAGCGAGGGGAGAGTAAAGCTGACCAGTGAGTTGGAGAGAAACGCTTACCAAATAGTGGAGAGTATCACTGACCAGTGAGTGGAGAGTAACACTGACCAGCGAGCGGAGAGTAACACTTACCAGAGAGTTGGAGAGTAACACTTACCAATGAGTGGAGAGTAACACTGAGCAGTGAGTGGAGAGTAACACTGACCAGCGCGTGGAGAGTAACACTTACCAACGAGAGGATAGTAACACTTACCAGTGAGTGGAGAGTAACACTTACCAGGGAGTGGAGAGTAACAATCAACAGCGAGTAGAGAGTAACACTGACCAGCGAGTGGAGAGTAACACTGACCAGCGAGTGGATAGTAACACTGACCAGCGAGTGGAGAGTAACACTTACCAGCGAACGGAGAGTAACACTGAGCAGCGAGTGGAGAGTAACACTTACCAATGAGTGGAGAGGAACATTGAGCAGTGAGTGGAGAGTAACACTTACCAGCGAGTGAAGAGTAACATTTACCATTGGATGGAGAATAACACTTAACAGCGAATGGAGGGTAACACTTAACGGCGAGTGGAGAGTAACAGTTACTAGCGAGTTGAGAGTAACACTTACCAGCGAGTGGAGAGTAACACTAAACAGCGAGGAGAGAGTAACACTTATCAGTGAGTGGAGAGAAACACAGACCAGCGAGTGGAGTGTAACACTGACAAGCGAGTGGAGAGTAAAGCTGACCATCGAGTTGGAGAGAATCACTTACCAAATAGTGTAGCGTATCACTGACCATTGAGTGGAGAGTAACACTGACCAGCGAGAGGAGAGTAACACTTAGCAGAGAGTTGGAGAGTAACACTTACCAACGAGTGGAGAGTAACACTGACCAGTGAGTGGAGAGTAACACTGACCAGTGAGTGGAGAGTAACACTGACCAGCGCGTGGAGAGTAACACTTCCCAACGAGAGGATAGTAACACTTACCAGTGAGTTTAGAGTAACACTTCCCAGGGAGTGGAGAGTAACACTCACCAGTGAGTGGAGAGTAACACTGGCGAGAAAGTGGAGAGTAACACTGAGCAGCGAGTGGAGAGTAACACTTTCTAATGAGTGGAGAGGAACATTGACCAGTGAGTGGAGAGTAACACTTACCTGCGAGTGAAGAGTAACATTTACCATTGGATGGAGAATAACACTTAACAGCGAAAGGAGGGTAACACTTAACGGCGAGTGGAGAGTAACACTTACTAGCGAGTTGAGAGTAAGATTTACCAGCGATTGGAGAGTAACACTAACCAGCGAGGAGAGAGTAACACTTATCAGTGAGTGGAGAGAAACACAGACCAGCGAGTGGAGCGTAACACTGACAAGCGAGTGGAGAGTAAAGCTGACCAGCGAGTTGGAGAGAATCACTTACCAAATAGTGGAGCGTATCACTGACCATTGAGTGGAGAGTAACACTGACCAGCGAGAGGAGAGTAACACTTAGTAGAGAGTTGGAGAGTAACACTTACCAATGAGTGGAGAGTAACACTCACCAGTGAGTGGAGAGTAACACTGACCAGTGAGTGGGGAGTAACACTGACCAGCGCGTGGAGAGTAACACTTACCAACGAGAGGATAGTAACACTCACCAGTGAGTGGAGAGTAACACTGGTGAGAAAGTGGAGATTAACACTGACCAGCGAGTGGAGAGTAACACTGACCAGCGAGTGGAGAGTAACACTTACCAATGAGTGGAGAGTAAGACTGAACAGCGAGTGGAGAGTAACACTGACCAGCGCATGGAGAGTAACAATTAACAGCGAGTGGAGAGTAACACTGACCAGCGAGTGGAGAGTAATATTAACCAGCAAGGAGAGAGTAACACTTATCAGTGAGTGGAGAGAAACAGTGACCAGCGAGTGGAGAGTAACACTGAGAAGCGAGTGGAGAGTAAAGCTTACCAGCGAGTTGGAGAGAAACACTTAACAACGAGTGGAGAGTATCAATGACCAGTGAGTGGAGAATAACACTGACCAGCGAGCGGAGAATAACACTTACCAACGAGAGGATAGTAACACTTACCAGTGAGTGGAGAGTAACACTGACCAGCGAGTGGAGGGTAACACTTACAAGAGAGTAGGAGAGTAACACTTACTAATGAGTGGAGATTAAAACTTACAAGCGTTTAGAGAGTAACACTTACCAGTGAGTGCAGAGTAAAACTTACCAATGAGTGGAGAGTAACACTCACCAGCGAATGGAGAGTAACACTGACCAGCAAGTGGAGAGTAACACTGTCCACCGAGTGGAGAGTAACGCTGACCAGCGATTTGGAGAATAACACTTACCAATGAGTGGAGAGCAAAACTGACCAGCGAGTGGAGAGTAACACTGACCAGCAAGTGGAAAGTAACACTTACCTGCGAATGGAGAGTAGTACTTACCAGAGGGTGGAGAGTAATACTTACCAGGGAGTGGAGACTAACACTCACCAGCGAGTGGACAGTAAAACTGACCAGCAAGTGGAGAATAACACTGACCAGCGAGTGGAGAGTAACACTGACCAGCGAGTGGAGAGTAACAATTACCAGCAAGTGGAGAGTAACACTTACCAGCGAATGGAGAGTAACACTTACCAGGGAGAGGAGAGTAACACTTACCAGGGAGTGGAGAGTAACGCTCACCAATGAGTGGAAAGTAACACTGACCAGCAAGTGGAGAGTGACACTTACCAGCGCGTGGAGAGTAACACTTACCAGTGAGTAGTGAGTAACACTTACCAGGCAGTGGAGAGTAACACAGACCAGTGAGTGGAGAGTAAAACTTACCAGCGACTGGAGAGTAGCACTGACAAGCGAGTGGAGAGTAATACTTACCAGTGAGTGGAAAGTAACACTGACCAGCGAGTGGAGAGTAACATTTACCAGAGATTTGGAGAGTAACAATTATCAATGATTGGAGAGTAACTCTGACCAGCGATTAGAGAGTAACACTGACCAGCGCGTGGAGAGTAACACTGTCCAGTAATTGGAGAGCAAAACTTACCAGTGAGTGGACAGTAACACTGACCAGCGAAGGTGAGTAACACTCAGCAGCGAGGGTAGAGTAACACTGACCAGCAAGTGGAGGGAAACACTGACCATCGAGTGGAGTGTATCACTGACCAGCGAGTGGAGAGTAACACTTTTCAGTGAGTGGAGAGTAAAACTTAACAGAGAGTGGAGAGTAACACTTACCAGCGAGTGGAGAGTAACACTTACCTTGGAGTGCAGAGTAACACTGAGCAGCAAGTGGAGAGTAACACTGACCAGAAGGTGGAGAGGAACACTTACCAGTGAGTGGAGAGTAACACTGACCAGGAGTGGAGAGTCACACTCACCAGTGAGTGGAAAGTAACACTTACCAGGGAGTGGAGAGTAACACTCACCAGCGAGTGGAGAGTAACACTGACCAGCAAGTGGAGAGTGACACTTACCAGCGCGTGGAGAGTAACACTTACCAGTGAGTGGAGAGTAACATTTACCAGGGAGTGGAGAGTAACACTCACTAGCGAGTGGAGAGTAACACTGACCAGCGAGTGGAGAGTAACATGACCAGCGAGTGGAGAGTAACACTTACCAGTGAGTGGAGAGTAACACTTACCAGGGAGTGGAGAGTAACACAGACCAGTGAGTGGAGAGTAAAACTTACCAGCGACTGGAGAGTAGCACTGACAAGCGAGTGGAGAGTAACATTTACCAGTGAGTGGAAAGTAACACTGACCAGCGAGTGGAGAGTATCATTTACCAGAGATTTGTAGAGTAACAATTACCAATGAGTGGAGAGTAACACTGACCAGGGAGTGGAGAGCAACACTAACAAGCGAGTCGAGAGTAACACTTACCAGGGTGTGGAGAATAACACTCACCCGTGAGTGGAGAGTAACACTGACCAGAAAGTGGAGTGTAACACTGACCATTGAGTGGAGAGTAACACGTACCAGAGAGTTGGAGAGTAACACTTACCAATGAGTGGAGAGCAAAACTGACCAGCGAGTGGAGAGTAACACTGACCAGAAAGTGGAGAGTAACACTTACCAGCGAGTGGAGAGTAACACGTACCAGAGAGTTGGAGAGTAACACTTACCAATGAGTGGAGAGTAACACTGACCAGCGCGTGGAGAGTAACTATTACCAGCGAGTGGAGAGTAACACTTACCAGTGAGTGGGGAGTACCACTTACCAGGGTCTGGAGACTAACACCCACCAGTGAGTGGAGAGTAACACTGACCAGCGAGTGGAGAGGAAAGCTGACCAGCGAGTGGAGAGTAACACTTACCAGTGAATGGAGAGTAACACTGACCAGCGAGTGGAGAGTAACAAATACCAGTGAGTGGAGAGTAACACTGACCAGCCAGTGGAGAGTAACACTTACCAATGAGTGGAGAGGAGCACTGAACAGTGAGTGGAGAGTAACACTTACCATTGAGTGGAGAGTAACACTTAGCAGGGAGTGGAGAGTAACACTCACCAGTGAGTGGAGAGTAACACTGACCAGAGAGTGGAGAGTAACACTTACCAATGAGTGGAGAGTAAGACTGACCAGCGAGTGGAGAGTAACACTGACCAGCAAGTGGAGAGTAACACTTACCAGCGAGTGGAGAGTAATACTTACCAGTGAGTGGAGAGTAACACTTACCAGGGAGTGGAGAGTAACACTCACCAGCGTGTGGAGAGTAACACTGACCAGCTAGTGGAGAGTAACACTGACCAGCAAGTGGAGAGTAACACTGACCAGCGAGTGGAGAGTAACACTTACCAGCGAGTGGAGAGTAAAACTTACCAGTGATTGTTGAGTAACACTGACCAGTGAGTGGAGAGTAACACTGCCCAGCAAGTGGAGAGTAACACTGACAAGCGAGTGGAGAGTAAAGCTGACCAGTGAGTTGGAGAGAAACACTTACCAAATAGTGGTGAGTATCACTGACCAGTGAGAGGAGAGTAACACTGACCAGCGAGCAGAGAGTAACACTTACCTGAGAGTTGGAGAGTAACAAATACCAATGAGTGGAGAGTAACACAGACCAGTGAGTGGAGAGTAATACTGACCAGCTCGTGGAAAGTAACACTTACAAACGAGAGGATAGTAACACTTACCAGTGAGTGGAGAGTAACACTTACCAGGGAGTGGAGAGTAACACTCACCAGTGAGTGGAGACTAACACTGGCGAGCAAGTGGAGAGTAACACTGACCAGCGAGTGGAGAGTAACACTGACCAGCGGGTGGAGAGTAACACTTACCATCGAGTGGAGAGTAACACTGACCAGCGAGTGGAGAGTAACACTGACAAGCGAGTGGAGAGTAAAGCTGACCAGCGATTTGGAGAGAAACACTTACCAACGGGTGGAGAGTATCACTGACCAGTGAGCGGAGAGTAACACTGACCAGCGAGCGGAGAGTAACACTTATCAGAGAGTTGGAAAGTAACACTTACCAATGTTTGGAGAGTAACACTGACCAGTGATTGGAGAGTAACACTTACCAACGAGAGGATAGTAACACTTACCAGTGAGTGGAGAGTAACACTTACCAGGGAGTGGAGAGTAACACTCACCAGTGAGTGGAGAGTAACAATGGCCAGCAAATGGAGAGTAACACTGACCAGTGAGTGGAGAGTAACACTGACCAGCGAGTGGAGAGTAACACTTACAAGAGAGTTGGAGAGTAACACTTACTAATGAGTGGAGAGTAAAACTTACCAGCGAGTAGAGAGTAACACTTACCAGTGAGTGCAGAGTAAAACTTACAAATGTGCGGAGAGTAACATTCACCAGCGAGTGGAGAGTAACACCGACCAGCGAGTGGAGAGTAACACTGACCAGAAAGTGGAGAGTAACACTTACCAGCGAGTGGAGAGTAACACGTACCAGAGAGTTGGAGAGTAACACTTACCAATGAGTGGAGAGCAAAACTGACCAGCGAGTGGAGAGTAACACTGACCAGAAAGTGGAGAGTAACACTTACCAGCGAGTGGAGAGTAACACGTACCAGAGAGATGGAGAGTAACACTTACCAATGAGTGGAGAGTAACACTTACCAATGAGTGGAGAGTAAGACTGACCAGCGAGTGGAGAGTAACACTGAACAGCAAGTGGAGAGTAACACTTACCAGCGAGTGGAGAGTAATACTTACCAGTGAGTGGAGAGTAACACTTACCAGGGAGTGGAGAGTAACACTCACCAGCGTGTGGAGAGTAACACTGACCAGCTAGTGGAGAGTAACACTGACCAGCAAGTGGAGAGTAACACTGACCAGCGAGTGGAGAGTAACACTTACCAGCGAGTGGAGAGTAAATCTTACCAGTGATTGTTGAGTAACACTGACCAGTGAGTGGAGAGTAACACTGCCCAGCAATTGGAGAGTAACACTGACAAGCGAGTGGAGAGTAAAGCTGACCAGTGAGTTGGAGAGAAACACTTACCAAATAGTGGTGAGTATCACTGACCAGTGAGAGGAGAGTAACACTGACCAGCGAGCAGAGAGTAACACTTACCTGAGAGTTGGAGAGTAACAAATACCAATGAGTGGAGAGTAACACAGACCAGTGAGTGGAGAGTAATACTGACCAGCTCGTGGAAAGTAACACTTACAAACGAGAGGATAGTAACACTTACCAGTGAGTGGAGAGTAACACTTACCAGGGAGTGGAGAGTAACACTCACCAGTGAGTGGAGACTAACACTGGCGAGCAAGTGGAGAGTAACACTGACCAGCGAGTGGAGAGTAACACTGACCAGCGGGTGGAGAGTAACACTTACCATCGAGTGGAGAGTAACACTGACCAGCGAGTGGAGAGTAACACTGACAAGCGAGTGGAGAGTAAAGCTGACCAGCGATTTGGAGAGAAACACTTAACAACGGGTGGAGAGTATCACTGACCAGTGAGCGGAGAGTAACACTGACCAGCGAGCGGAGAGTAACACTTATCAGAGAGTTGGAAAGTAACACTTACCAATGTTTGGAGAGTAACACTGACCAGTGATTGGAGAGTAACACTTACCAACGAGAGGATAGTAACACTTACCAGTGAGTGGAGAGTAACACTTACCAGGGAGTGGAGAGTAACACTCACCAGTGAGTGGAGAGTAACAATGGCCAGCAAATGGAGAGTGACACTGACCAGTGAGTGGAGAGTAACACTGACCAGCGAGTGGAGAGTAACACTTACAAGAGAGTTGGAGAGTAACAATTACTAATGAGTGGAGAGTAAAACTTACCAGCGAGTAGAGAGTAACACTTACCAGTGAGTGCAGAGTAAAACTTACAAATGTGCGGAGAGTAACATTCACCAGCGAGTGGAGAGTAACACCGACCAGCGAGTGGAGAGTAACACTGACCAGAAAGTGGAGAGTAACACTTACCAGCGAGTGGAGAGTAACACGTACCAGAGAGTTGGAGAGTAACACTTACCAATGAGTGGAGAGCAAAACTGACCAGCGAGTGGAGAGTAACACTGACCAGAAAGTGGAGAGTAACACTTACCAGCGAGTGGAGAGTAACACGTACCAGAGAGTTGGAGAGTAACACTTACCAATGAGTGGAGAGTAACACTGACCAGCGCGTGGAGAGTAACTATTACCAGCGAGTGGAGAGTAACACTTACCAGTGAGTGGGGAGTACCACTTACCAGGGTCTGGAGACTAACACCCACCAGTGAGTGGAGAGTAACACTGACCAGCGAGTGGAGAGGAAAGCTGACCAGCGAGTGGAGAGTAACACTTACCAGTGAATGGAGAGTAACACTGACCAGCGAGTGGAGAGTAACAAATACCAGTGAGTGGAGAGTAACACTGACCAGCCAGTGGAGAGTAACACTTACCAATGAGTGGAGAGGAGCACTGAACAGTGAGTGGAGAGTAACACTTACCAGTGAGTGGAGAGTAACACTTAGCAGGGAGTGGAGAGTAACACTCACCAGTGAGTGGAGAGTAACACTGACCAGTGAGTAGAGAGTAACACTGACCCGCGAGTGGAGAGTAACACTTACCAGCGAGTGGAGAGTAATACTTACCAGAGACTCGGAGAGTAACACTTATCAGTGGCTTGGAGTGTAACACTTACCAATGAGTGGAGAGTACCACTTACCAGAGAGTTCGAGTGTAACACTTTCCAATGAATGGAGGGAACACCTACCAGTGAGAGGAGGGTAACACTTGCCAATGAGTGGAGATTAACACTTACCAGGGAGTGGAGAGTAACAATCAACAGCGAGTGGAGAGTAACACTGACCAGTGAGGGGAGAGTAACACTGACCAGCGAGTGGATTGTAACACTGACCAGCGAGTGGAGAGTAACTCTTACAAGCGAATGGAGAGTAACACTTACCAACGAGAGGATAGTAACACTTACCAGTGAGTGGAGAGTAACACTTACCAGGGAGTGGAGAGTAACACTCACCAGTGAGTGGAGAGTAACACTGGCCAGCAAATGGAGAGTAACACTGACCAGTGAGTGGAGAGTAACACTGACCAGCGAGTGGAGAGTAACACTTACAAGAGAGTTGGAGAGTAACACTTACTAATGAGTGGAGAGTAAAACTTACCAGCGAGTAGAGAGTAACACTTACCAGTGAGTGCAGAGTAAAACTTACAAATGTGTGGAGAGTAACATTCACCAGCGAGTGGAGAGTAACACTGACCAGCGAGTGGAGAGTAACACTGACCAGAAAGTGGAGAGTAACACTTACCAGCGAGTGGAGAGTAACACGTACCAGAGAGTTGGAGAGTAACACTTACCAATGAGTGGAGAGCAAGACTGACCAGCGAGTGGATAGTAACACTGACCAGAAAGTGGAGAGTAACACTTACCAGCGAGTGGAGAGTAACACGTACCAGAGAGTTGGAGAGTAACACTTACCAATGAGTGGAGAGTAACACTGACCAGCGCGTGGAGAGTAACTATTACCAGCGAGTGGAGAGTAACACTTACCAGTGAGTGGGGAGTACCACTTACCAGGGTCTGGAGACTAACACCCACCAGTGAGTGGAGAGTAACACTGACCAGCGAGTGGAGAGTAACAAATACCAGTGAGTGGAGGGTAACACTGACCAGCCAGTGGAGAGTAACACTTACCAATGAGTGGAGAGGAGCACTGAACAGTGAGTGGAGAGTAACACTTACCAGTGAGTGGAGAGTAACACTTAGCAGGGAGTGGAGAGTAACACTCACCAGTGAGTGGAGAGTAACACTGACCAGTGAGTGGAGAGTAACACTGACCCGCGAGTGGAGAGTAACACTTACCAGCGAGTGGAGAGTAATACTTACCAGAGACTCGGAGAGTAACACTTATCAGTGGCTTGGAGTGTAACACTTACCAATGAATGGAGAGTACCACTTACCAGAGAGTTCGAGTGTAACACTTACCAATGAATGGAGGGAACACTTACCAGTGAGAGGAGAGTAACACTTGCCAATGACTGGAGATTAACACTTACCAGGGAGTGGAGAGTAACAATCAACAGCGAGTGGAGAGTAACACTGACCAGTGAGGGGAGAGTAACACTGACCAGCGAGTGGATTGTAACACTGACCAGCGAGTGGAGAGTAACTCTTACAAGCGAATGGAGAGTAACACTTACCAACGAGAGGATAGTAACACTTACCAGTGAGTGGAGAGTAACACTTACCAGGGAGTGGAGAATAACACTCACCAGTGAGTGGAGAGTAACACTGGCCAGCAAATGGAGAGTAACACTGACCAGTGAGTGGAGACTAACACTGACCAGCGAGTGGAGAGTAACACTTACAAGAGAGTTGGAGAGTAACACTTACTAATGAGTGGAGAGTAAAACTTACCAGCGAGTAGAGAGTAACACTTACCAGTGAGTGCAGAGTAAAACTTACAAATGTGTGGAGAGTAACATTCACCAGCGAGTGGAGAGTAACACTGACCAGCGAGTGGAGAGTAACAAATACCAGTGAGTGGAGAGTAACACTGACCAGCCAGTGGAGAGTAACACTTACCAATGAGTGGAGAGGAGCACTGAACAGTGAGTGGAGAGTAACACTTACCAGTGAGTGGAGAGTAACACTTAGCAGGGAGTGGAGAGTAACACTCACCAGTGAGTGGAGAGTAACACTGACCAGTGAGTTGAGAGTAACACTGACCCGCGAGTGGAGAGTAACACTTACCAGCGAGTGGAGAGTAATACTTACCAGAGACTCGGAGAGTAACACTTATCAGTGGCTTGGAGTGTAACACTTACCAATGAGTGGAGAGTACCACTTACCAGAGAGTTCGAGTGTAACACTTTCCAATGAATGGAGGGAACACTTACCAGTGAGAGGAGGGTAACACTTGCCAATGAGTGGAGATTAACACTTACCAGGGAGTGGAGAGTAACAATCAACAGCGAGTGGAGAGTAACACTGACCAGTGAGGGGAGAGTAACACTGACCAGCGAGTGGATTGTAACACTGACCAGCGAGTGGAGAGTAACTCTTACAAGCGAATGGAGAGTAACACTTACCAACGAGAGGATAGTAACACTTACCAGTGAGTGGAGAGTAACACTTACCAGGGAGTGGAGAGTAACACTCACCAGTGAGTGGAGAGTAACACTGGCCAGCAAATGGAGAGTAACACTGACCAGTGAGTGGAGAGTAACACTGACCAGCGAGTGGAGAGTAACACTTACAAGAGAGTTGGAGAGTAACACTTACTAATGAGTGGAGAGTAAAACTTACCAGCGAGTAGAGAGTAACACTTACCAGTGAGTGCAGAGTAAAACTTACAAATGTGTGGAGAGTAACATTCACCAGCGAGTGGAGAGTAACACTGACCAGCGAGTGGAGAGTAACACTGACCAGAAAGTGGAGAGTAACACTTACCAGCGAGTGGAGAGTAACACGTACCAGAGAGTTGGAGAGTAACACTTACCAATGAGTGGAGAGCAAGACTGACCAGCGAGTGGATAGTAACACTGACCAGAAAGTGGAGAGTAACACTTACCAGCGAGTGGAGAGTAACACGTACCAGAGAGTTGGAGAGTAACACTTACCAATGAGTGGAGAGTAACACTGACCAGCGCGTGGAGAGTAACTATTACCAGCGAGTGGAGAGTAACACTTACCAGTGAGTGGGGAGTACCACTTACCAGGGTCTGGAGACTAACACCCACCAGTGAGTGGAGAGTAACACTGACCAGCGAGTGGAGAGTAACAAATACCAGTGAGTGGAGGGTAACACTGACCAGCCAGTGGAGAGTAACACTTACCAATGAGTGGAGAGGAGCACTGAACAGTGAGTGGAGAGTAACACTTACCAGTGAGTGGAGAGTAACACTTAGCAGGGAGTGGAGAGTAACACTCACCAGTGAGTGGAGAGTAACACTGACCAGTGAGTGGAGAGTAACACTGACCCGCGAGTGGAGAGTAACACTTACCAGCGAGTGGAGAGTAATACTTACCAGAGACTCGGAGAGTAACACTTATCAGTGGCTTGGAGTGTAACACTTACCAATGAATGGAGAGTACCACTTACCAGAGAGTTCGAGTGTAACACTTACCAATGAATGGAGGGAACACTTACCAGTGAGAGGAGAGTAACACTTGCCAATGACTGGAGATTAACACTTACCAGGGAGTGGAGAGTAACAATCAACAGCGAGTGGAGAGTAACACTGACCAGTGAGGGGAGAGTAACACTGACCAGCGAGTGGATTGTAACACTGACCAGCGAGTGGAGAGTAACTCTTACAAGCGAATGGAGAGTAACACTTACCAACGAGAGGATAGTAACACTTACCAGTGAGTGGAGAGTAACACTTACCAGGGAGTGGAGAATAACACTCACCAGTGAGTGGAGAGTAACACTGGCCAGCAAATGGAGAGTAACACTGACCAGTGAGTGGAGACTAACACTGACCAGCGAGTGGAGAGTAACACTTACAAGAGAGTTGGAGAGTAACACTTACTAATGAGTGGAGAGTAAAACTTACCAGCGAGTAGAGAGTAACACTTACCAGTGAGTGCAGAGTAAAACTTACAAATGTGTGGAGAGTAACATTCACCAGCGAGTGGAGAGTAACACTGACCAGCGAGTGGAGAGTAACACTGACCAGAAAGTGGAGAGTAACACTTACCAGCGAGTGGAGAGTAACACGTACCAGAGAGTTGGAGAGTAACACTTACCAATGAGTGGAGAGCAAGACTGACCAGCGAGTGGAGAGTAACACTGACCAGAAAGTGGAGAGTAACACTTACCAGCGAGTGGAGAGTAACACGTACCAGAGAGTTGGAGAGTAACACTTACCAATGAGTGGAGAGTAACACTGACCAGCGCGTGGAGAGTAACTATTACCAGCGAGTGGAGAGTAACACTTACCAGTGAGTGGGGAGTACCACTTACCAGGGTCTGGAGACTAACACCCACCAGTGAGTGGAGAGTAACACTGACCAGCGAGTGGAGAGTAAAGCTGACCAGCGAGTGGAGAGTAACACTTACCAGTGAATGGAGAGTAACACTGACCAGCGAGTGGAGAGTAACAAATACCAGTGAGTGGAGGGTAACACTGACCAGCCAGTGGAGAGTAACACTTACCAATGAGTGGAGAGGAGCACTGAACAGTGAGTGGAGAGTAACACTTACCAGTGAGTGGAGAGTAACACTTAGCAGGGAGTGGAGAGTAACACTCACCAGTGAGTGGAGAGTAACACTGACCACTGAGTGGAGAGTAACACTGACCCGCGAGTGGAGAGTAACACTTACCAGCGAGTGGAGAGTAATACTTACCAGAGACTCGGAGAGTAACACTTAACAGTGGCTTGGAGTGTAACACTTACCAATGAGTGGAGAGTACCACTTACCAGAGAGTTCGAGTGTAACACTTACCAATGAATGGAGGGAACACTTACCAGTGAGAGGAGAGTAACACTTGCCAATGAGTGGAGATTAACACTTACCAGGGAGTGGAGAGTAACAATCAACAGCGAGTGGAGAGTAACACTGACCAGTGAGTGGAGAGTAACACTGACCAGCGAGTGGATTGTAACACTGACCAGCGAGTGGAGAGTAACTCTTACAGGCGAATGGAGAGTAACACTGAGCAGCGAGTAGAGAGTAACACTTACCAGCGAGTGGAGAGTAACACTAAACAGCAAGGAGAGAGTAACACTTATCAGTGAGTGGAGAGAAACACAGAGCAAATAGTGGAGCGTATCACTGACCAGTGAGTGGAGAGTTACACTGACCAGCGGGTGGAGAGTAACACTTACCATCGAGTGGAGAGTAACACTGACCAGCGAGTGGAGATTAACACTGACCAGCGAGCGGAGAGTAACACTGACAAGCGAGTGGAGAGTAAAGATGACCAGCGATTTGGAGAGAAACACTTACCAACGAGTGGAGAGTATCACTGACCAGTGAGCGGAGAGTAACACTGACCAGCGAGCGGAGATTAACACTTATCAGAGAGTTGGAAAGTAACACTTACCAATGTTTGGAGAGTAACACTGACCAGTGATTGGAGAGTAACACTTACCAACGAGAGGATAGTAACACTTACCAGTGAGTGGAGAGTAAGACTTACCAGGGAGTGGAGCGTAACACTTACCAACGAGAGGATAGTAAGACTTAGCAGTGAGTGGAGATTAACACTTCCCAGGGAGTGGAGAGTAACACTTACCAGTGAGTGGAGAGTAACACTGGTGAGCAATTGGAGAGTAACACTGACCAGTGAGTGGAGAGTAACACTGACCAGAGAGTGGAGAGTAACACTTACCAATGAGTGGAGAGTAAGACTGACCAGCGAGTGGAGAGTAACAATGACCAGCAAGTGGAGAGTAACACTTACCAGCGAGTGGAGAGTAATACTTACCAGTGAGTGGAGAGTAACACTTATCAGGGAGTGGAGAGTAACACTCACCAGCGAGTGGAGAGTAACACTGACCAGCTAGTGGAGAGTAACACTGACCAGCAAGTGGAGAGTAACACTGACCAGCGAGTGGAGAGTAACACTTACCAGCGAGTGGAGAGTAAAACTTACCAGTGATTGTTGAGTAACACTGACCAGTGAGTGGAGAGTAACACTGCCCAGCAAGTGGAGAGTAACACTGACAAGCGAGTGGAGAGTAAAGCTGACCAGTGAGTTGGAGAGAAACACTTACCAAATAGTGGTGAGTATCACTGACCAGTGAGAGGAGAGTAACACTGACCAGCGAGCGGAGAGTAACACTTACCTGAGAGTTGGAGAGTAACAAATACAATGAGTGGAGAGTAACACAGACCAGTGAGTGGAGAGTAATACTGACCAGCTCGTGGAAGTAACACTTACAAACGAGAGGATAGTAACACTTACCAGTGAGTGGAGAGTAACACTTACCAGGGAGTGGAGAGTAACACTCACCAGTGAGTGGAGACTAACACTGGCGAGCAAGTGGAGAGTAACACTGACCAGCGAGTGGAGAGTAACACTGACCAGCGGGTGGAGAGTAACACTTACCATCGAGTGGAGAGTAACACTGACCAGCGAGTGGAGAGTAACACTGACAAGCGAGTGGAGAGTAAAGCTGACCAGCGATTTGGAGAGAAACACTTACCAACGGGTGGAGAGTATCACTGACCAGTGAGCGGAGAGTAACACTGACCAGCGAGCGGAGAGTAACACTTATCAGAGAGTTGGAAAGTAACACTTACCAAAGTTTGGAGAGTAACACTGACCAGTGATTGGAGAGTAACACTTACCAACGCGAGGATAGTAACACTTACCAGTGAGTGGAGAGTAACACTTACCAGGGAGTGGAGAGTAACACTCACCAGTGAGTGGAGAGTAACAATGGCCAGCAAATGGAGAGTAACTCTGACCAGTGAGTGGAGAGTAACACTGACCAGCGAGTGGAGAGTACACTTACAAGAGAGTTGGAGAGTAACACTTACTAATGAGTGGAGAGTAAAACTTACCAGCGAGTAGAGAGTAACACTTACCAGTGAGTGCAGAGTAAAACTTACAAATGTGTGGAGAGTAACATTCACCAGCGAGTGGAGAGTAACACTGACCAGCGAGTGGAGAGTAACACTGACCAGAAAATGGAGAGTAACACTTACCAGCGTTTGGAGAGTAACACGTACCAGAGAGTTTGAGAGTAACACTTACCAATGTGTGGAGAGCAAAACTGACCAGCGAGTGGAGAGTAACACTGACCAGAAAGTGGAGAGTAACACTTACCAGCGAGTGGAGAGTAACACGTACCAGAGAGTTGGAGAGTAACACTTACCAATGAGTGGAGAGTAACACTGACCAGCGCGTGGAGAGTAACTATTACCAGCGAGTGGAGAGTAACACTTACCAGTGAGTGGGGAGTACCACCTACCAGGGTCTGGAGACTAACACCCACCAGTGAGTGGAGAGTAACACTGACCAGCGAGTGGAGAGTAAAGCTGACCAGCGAGTGGAGAGTAACACTTACCAGTGAATGGAGAGTAACACTGACCAGCGAGTGGAGAGTAACAAATACCAGTGAGTGGAGAGTAACACTGACCAGCCAGTGGAGAGTAACACTTACCAATGAGTGGAGAGGAGCACTGAACAGTGAGTGGAGAGTAACACTTACCAGTGAGTGGAGAGTAACACTTAGCAGGGAGTGGAGAGTAACACTCACCAGTGAGTGGAGAGTAACACTGACCAGTGAGTGGAGAGTAACACTGACCCGCGAGTGGAGAGTAACACTTACCAGCGAGTGGAGAGTAATACTTACCAGAGACTCGGAGAGTAACACTTATCAGTGGCTTGGAGTGTAACACTTACCAATGAGTGGAGAGTACCACTTACCAGAGAGTTCGAGTGCAACACTTACCAATGAATGGAGGGAACACGTACCAGTGAGAGGAGAGTAACACTTGCCAATGAGTGGAGATTAACACTTACCAGGGAGTGGAGAGTAACAATCAACAGCGAGTGGAGAGTAACACTGACCAGTGAGGGGAGAGTAACACTGACCAGCGAGTGGATTGTAACACTGACCAGCGAGTGGAGAGTAACTCTTACAAGCGAATGGAGAGTAACACTTACCAACGAGAGGATAGTAACACTTACCAGGGAGTGGAGAGTAACACTCACCAGTGAGTGGAGAGTAACACTGGCCAGCAAATGGAGAGTAACACTGACCAGTGAGTGGAGAGTAACACTGACCAGCGAGTGGAGAGTAACACTTACAAGAGAGTTGGAGAGTAACACTTACTAATGAGTGGAGAGTAAAACTTACCAGCGAGTAGAGAGTAACACTTACCAGTGAGTGCAGAGTAAAACTTACAAATGTGTGGAGAGTAACATTCACCAGCGAGTGGAGAGTAACACTGACCAGCGAGTGGAGAGTAACACTGACCAGAAAGTGGAGAGTAACACTTACCAGCGAGTGGAGAGTAACACGTACCAGAGAGTTGGAGAGTAACACTTACCAATGAGTGGAGAGCAAGACTGACCAGCGAGTGGAGAGTAACACTGACCAGAAAGTGGAGAGTAACACATACCAGCGAGTGGAGAGTAACACGTACCAGAGAGTTGGAGAGTAACACTTACCAATGAGTGGAGAGTAACACTGACCAGCGCGTGGAGAGTAACTATTACCAGCGAGTGGAGAGTAACACTTACCAGTGAGTGGGGAGTACCACTTACCAGGGTCTGGAGACTAACACCCACCAGTGAGTGGAGAGTTACACTGACCAGCGAGTGGAGAGTAAAGCTGACCAGCGAGTGGAGAGTAACACTTACCAGTGAATGGAGAGTAACACTGACCAGCGAGTGGAGAGTAACAAATACCAGTGAGTGGAGGGTAACACTGACCAGCCAGTGGAGAGTAACACTTACCAATGAGTGGAGAGGAGCACTGAACAGTGAGTGGAGAGTAACACTTACCAGTGAGTGGAGAGTAGCACTTAGCAGGGAGTGGAGAGTAACACTCACCAGTGAGTGGAGAGTAACACTGACCAGTGAGTGGAGAGTAACATTGACCCGCGAGTGGAGAGTAACACTTACCAGCGAGTGGAGAGTAATACTTACCAGAGACTCGGAGAGTAACACTTATCAGTGGCTTGGAGTGTAACACTTACCAATGAGTGGAGAGTACCACTTACCAGAGAGTTCGAGTGTAACACTTACCAATGAATGGAGGGAACACTTACCAGTGAGAGGAGAGTAACACTTGCCAATGAGTGGAGATTAACACTTACCAGGGAGTGGAGAGTAACAATCAACAGCGAGTGGAGAGTAACACTGACCAGTGAGTGGAGAGTAACACTGACCAGCGAGTGGATTGTAACACTGAACAGCGAGTGGAGAGTAACTCTTACAAGCGAATGGAGAGTAACACTGAGCAGCGAGTAGAGAGTAACACTTACCAGCGAGTGGAGAGTAACACTAAACAGCGAGGAGAGAGTAACACTTATCAGTGAGTGGAGAGAAACACAGACCAAATAGTGGAGCGTATCACTGACCAGTGAGTGGAGAGTTACACTGACCAGCGGGTGGAGAGTAACACTTACCATCGAGTGGAGAGTAACACTGACCAGCGAGTGGAGAGTAACACTGACCAGCGAGTGGAGAGTAACACTGACAAGCGAGTGGAGAGTAAAGCTGACCAGCGATTTGGAGAGAAACACTTACCAACGAGTGGAGAGTATCACTGACCAGTGAGCGGAGAGTAACACTGACCAGCGAGCGGAGAGTAACACTTATCAGAGAGTTGGAAAGTAACACTTACCAATGTTTGGAGAGTAACACTGACCAGTGATTGGAGAGTAACACTTACCAACGAGAGGATAGTAACACTTACCAGTGAGTGGAGAGTAACACTTACCAGGGAGTGGAGAGTAACACTTACCAACGAGAGGATAGTAACACTTACCAGTGAGTGGAGAGTAACACTTCCCAGGGAGTGGAGAGTAACACTTACCAGTGAGTGGAGAGTAACACTGGTGAGCAATTGGAGAGTAACACTGACCAGTGAGTGGAGAGTAACACTGACCAGAGAGTGGAGAGTAACACTTACCAATGAGTGGAGAGTAAGACTGACTAGCGAGTGGAGAATAACACTGACCAGCAAGTGGAGAGTAACACTTACCAGCGAGTGGAGAGTAATACTTACCAGTGAGTGGAGAGTAACACTTACCAGGGAGTGGAGAGTAACACTCACCAGCGAGTGGAGAGTAACACTGACCAGCTAGTGGAGAGTAACACTGACCAGCAAGTGGAGAGTAACACTGACCAGCGAGTGGAGAGTAACACTGACCAACGAGTGGAGAGTAACACTTACCAGCGAGTGGAGAGTAAAACTTACCAGTGATTGCTGAGTAACACTGACCAGTGAGTGGAGAGTAACACTGCCCAGCAAGTGGAGAGTAACACTGACAAGCGAGTGGAGAGTAAAGCTGACCAGTGAGTTGGAGAGAAACACTTACCAAATAGTGGTGAGTATCACTGACCAGTGAGAGGAGAGTAACACTGACCAGCGAGCGGAGAGTAACACTTACCTGAGAGTTGGAGAGTAACAAATACCAATGAGTGGAGAGTAACACAGACCAGTGAGTGGAGAGTAATACTGACCAGCTCGTGGAAGTAACACTTACAAACGAGAGGATAGTAACACTTACCAGGGAGTGGAGAGTAACACTCACCAGTGAGTGGAGACTAACACTGGCGAGCAAGTGGAGAGTAACACTGACCAGCGAGTGGAGAGTAACACTGACCAGCGGGTGGAGAGTAACACTTACCATCGAGTGGAGAGTAACACTGACCAGCGAGTGGAGAGTAACACTGACAAGCGAGTGGAGAGTAAAGCTGACCAGCGATTTGGAGAGAAACACTTACCAACGGGTGGAGAGTATCACTGACCAGTGAGCGGAGAGTAACACTGACCAGCGAGCGGAGAGTAACACTTATCAGAGAGTTGGAAAGTAACACTTACCAATGTTTGGAGAGTAACACTGACCAGTGATTGGAGAGTAACACTTACCAACGAATGGATAGTAACACTTACCAGTGATTGGAGAGTAACACTTACCAGGGAGTGGAGAGTAACACTCACCAGTGAGTGGAGAGTAACAATGGCCAGCAAATGGAGAGTAACACTGACCAGTGAGTGGAGAGTAACACTGACCAGCGAGTGGAGAGTAACACTTACAAGAGAATTGGAGAGTAACACTTACTAATGAGTGGAGAGTAAAACTTACCAGCGTGTAGAGAGTAACACTTACCAGCGAGTGGAGAGTAATACTTACCAGAGACTCGGAGAGTAACACTTATCAGTGGCTTGGAGTGTAACACTTACCAATGAGTGGAGAGTACCACTTACCAGAGAGTTCGAGTGTAACACTTACCACTGAATGGAGGGAACACTTACCAGTGAGAGGAGAGTAACACTTGCCAATGAGTGGAGATTAACACTTACCAGGGAGTGGAGAGTAACAATCAACAGCGAGTGGAGAGTAACACTGACCAGTGAGTGGAGAGTAACACTGACCAGCGAGTGGATTGTAACACTGACCAGCGAGTGGAGAGTAACTCTTACAGGCGAATGGAGAGTAACACTGAGCAGCGAGTAGAGAGTAACACTTACCAGCGAGTGGAGAGTAACACTAAACAGCGAGGAGAGAGTAACACTTATCAGTGAGTGGAGAGAAACACAGACCAAATAGTGGAGCGTATCACTGACCAGTGAGTGGAGAGTTACACTGACCAGCGGGTGGAGAGTAACACTTACCATCGAGTGGAGAGTAACACTGACCAGCGAGTGGAGATTAACACTGACCAGCGAGTGGAGAGTAAAACTGACAAGCGAGTGGAGAGTAAAGATGACCAGCGATTTGGAGAGAAACAGTTACCAACGAGTGGAGAGTATCACTGACCAGTGAGCGGAGAGTAACACTGACCAGCGAGCGGAGATTAACACTTATCAGAGAGTTGGAAAGTAACACTTACCAATGTTTGGAGAGTAACACTGACCAGTGATTGGAGAGTAACACTTACCAACGAGAGGATAGTAACACTTACCAGTGAGTGGAGAGTAACACTTACCAGGGAGTGGAGCGTAACACTTACCAACGAGAGGATAGTAACACTTACCAGTGAGTGGAGAGTAACACTTCCCAGGGAGTGGAGAGTAACACTTACCAGTGAGTGGAGAGTAACACTGGTGAGCAATTGGAGAGTAACACTGACCAGTGAGTGGAGAGTAACACTGACCAGAGAGTGGAGAGTAACACTTACCAATGAGTGGAGAGTAAGACTGACCAGCGAGTGGAGAGTAACACTGACCAGCAAGTGGAGAGTAACACTTACCAGCGAGTGGAGAGTAATACTTACCAGTGAGTGGAGAGTAACACTTACCAGGGAGTGGAGAGTAACACTCACCAGCGAGTGGAGAGTAACACTGACCAGCTAGTGGAGAGTAACACTGACCAGCAAGTGGAGAGTAACACTGACCAGCGAGTGGAGAGTAACACTTACCAGCGAGTGGAGAGTAAAACTTACCAGTGATTGTTGAGTAACACTGACCAGTGAGTGGAGAGTAACACTGCCCAGCAAGTGGAGAGTAACACTGACAAGCGAGTGGAGAGTAAAGCTGACCAGTGAGTTGGAGAGAAACACTTACCAAATAGTGGTGAGTATCACTGACCAGTGAGAGGAGAGTAACACTGACCAGCGAGCGGAGAGTAACACTTACCTGAGAGTTGGAGAGTAACAAATACCAATGAGTGGAGAGTAACACAGACCAGTGAGTGGAGAGTAATACTGACCAGCTCGTGGAAGTAACACTTACAAACGAGAGGATAGTAACACTTACCAGTGAGTGGAGAGTAACACTTACCAGGGAGTGGAGAGTAACACTTACCAGTGAGTGGAGACTAACACTGGCGAGCAAGTGGAGAGTAACACTGACCAGCGAGTGGAGAGTAACACTGACCAGCGGGTGGAGAGTAACACTTACCATCGAGTGGAGAGTAACACTGACCAGCGAGTGGAGAGTAACACTGACAAGCGAGTGGAGAGTAAAGCTGACCAGCGATTTGGAGAGAAACACTTACCAACGGGTGGAGAGTATCACTGACCAGTGAGCGGAGAGTAACACTGACCAGCGAGCGGAGAGTAACACTTATCAGAGAGTTGGAAAGTAACACTTACCAAAGTTTGGAGAGTAACACTGACCAGTGATTGGAGAGTAACACTTACCAACGCGAGGATAGTAACACTTACCAGTGAGTGGAGAGTAACACTTACCAGGGAGTGGAGAGTAACACTCACCAGTGAGTGGAGAGTAACAATGGCCAGCAAATGGAGAGTAACACTGACCAGTGAGTGGAGAGTAACACTGACCAGCGAGTGGAGAGTAACACTTACAAGAGAGTTGGAGAGTAACACTTACTAATGAGTGGAGAGTAAAACTTACCAGCGAGTAGAGAGTAACACTTACCAGTGAGTGCAGAGTAAAACTTACAAATGTGTGGAGAGTAACATTCACCAGCGAGTGGAGAGTAACACTGACCAGCGAGTGGAGAGTAACACTGACCAGAAAATGGAGAGTAACACTTACCAGCGAGTGGAGAGTAACACGTACCAGAGAGTTGGAGAGTAACACTTACCAATGAGTGGAGAGCAAAACTGACCAGCGAGTGGAGAGTAACACTGACCAGAAAGTGGAGAGTAACACTTACCAGCGAGTGGAGAGTAACACGTACCAGAGAGTTGGAGAGTAACACTTACCAATGAGTGGAGAGTAACACTGCCAGCGCGTGGAGAGTAACTATTACCAGCGAGTGGAGAGTAACACTTACCAGTGAGTGGGGAGTACCACTTACCAGGGTCTGGAGACTAACACCCACCAGTGAGTGGAGAGTAACACTGACCAGCGAGTGGAGAGTAAAGCTGACCAGCGAGTGGAGAGTAACACTTACCAGTGAATGGAGAGTAACACTGACCAGCGAGTGGAGAGTAACAAATACCAGTGAGTGGAGAGTAACACTGACCAGCCAGTGGAGAGTAACACTTACCAATGAGTGGAGAGGAGCACTGAACAGTGAGTGGAGAGTAACACTTACCAGTGAGTGGAGAGTAACACTTAGCAGGGAGTGGAGAGTAACACTCACCAGTGAGTGGAGAGTAACACTGACCAGTGAGTGGAGAGTAACACTGACCCGCGAGTGGAGAGTAACACTTACCAGCGAGTGGAGAGTAATACTTACCAGAGACTCGGAGAGTAACACTTATCAGTGGCTTGGAGTGTAACACTTACCAATGAGTGGAGAGTACCACTTACCAGAGAGTTCGAGTGTAACACTTACCAATGAATGGAGGGAACACTTACCAGTGAAAGTAGAGTAACACTTGCCAATGAGTGGAGATTAACACTTACCAGGGAGTGGAGAGTAACAATCAACAGCGAGTGGAGAGTAACACTGACCAGTGAGGGGAGAGTAACACTGACCAGCGAGTGGATTGTAACACTGACCAGCGAGTGGAGAGTAACTCTTACAAGCGAATGGAGAGTAACACTTAGCAACGAGAGGATAGTAACACTTACCAGGGAGTGGAGAGTAACACTCACCAGTGAGTGGAGAGTAACACTGGCCAGCAAATGGAGAGTAACACTGACCAGTGAGTGGAGAGTAACACTGACCAGCGAGTGGAGAGTAACACTTACAAGAGAGTTGGAGAGTAACACTTACTAATGAGTGGAGAGTAAAACTTACCAGCGAGTAGAGAGTAACACTTACCAGTGAGTGCAGAGTAAAACTTACAAATGTGTGGAGAGTAACATTCACCAGCGAGTGGAGAGTAACACTGACCAGCGAGTGGAGAGTAACACTGACCAGAAAGTGGAGAGTAACACTTACCAGCGAGTGGAGAGTAACACGTACCAGAGAGTTGGAGAGTAACACTTATCAATGAGTGGAGAGCAAGACTGACCAGCGAGTGGAGAGTAACACTGACCAGAAAGTGGAGAGTAACACATACCAGCGAGTGGAGAGTAACACGTACCAGAGAGTTGGAGAGTAACACTTACCAATGAGTGGAGAGTAACACTGACCAGCGCGTGGAGAGTAACTATTACCAGCGAGTGGAGAGTAACACTTACCAGTGAGTGGGGAGTACCACTTACCAGGGTCTGGAGACTAACACCCACCAGTGAGTGGAGAGTAACACTGACCAGCGAGTGGAGAGTAAAGCTGACCAGCGAGTGGAGAGTAACACTTACCAGTGAATGGAGAGTAACACTGACCAGCGAGTGGAGAGTAACAAATACCAGTGAGTGGAGGGTAACACTGACCAGCCAGTGGAGAGTAACACTTACCAATGAGTGGAGAGGAGCACTGAACAGTGAGTGGAGAGTAACACTTACCAGTGAGTGGAGAGTAGCACTTAGCAGGGAGTGGAGAGTAACACTCACCAGTGAGTGGAGAGTAACACTGACCAGTGAGTGGAGAGTAACATTGACCCGCGAGTGGAGAGTAACACTTACCAGCGAGTGGAGAGTAATACTTACCAGAGACTCGGAGAGTAACACTTATCAGTGGCTTGGAGTGTAACACTTACCAATGAGTGGAGAGTACCACTTACCAGAGAGTTCGAGTGTAACACTTACCAATGAATGGAGGGAACACTTACCAGTGAGAGGAGAGTAACACTTGCCAATGAGTGGAGATTAACACTTACCAGGGAGTGGAGAGTAACAATCAACAGCGAGTGGAGAGTAACACTGACCAGTGAGTGGAGAGTAACACTGACCAGCGAGTGGATTGTAACACTGACCAGCGAGTGGAGAGTAACTCTTACAAGCGAATGGAGAGTAACACTGAGCAGCGAGTAGAGAGTAACACTTACCAGCGAGTGGAGAGTAACACTAAACAGCGAGGAGAGAGTAACACTTATCAGTGAGTGGAGAGAAACACAGACCAAATAGTGGAGCGTATCACTGACCAGTGAGTGGAGAGTTACTCTGACCAGCGGCTGGAGAGTAACACTTACCATCGAGTGGAGAGTAACACTGACCAGCGAGTGGAGATTAACACTGACCAGCGAGTGGAGAGTAACACTGACAAGCGAGTGGAGAGTAAAGCTGACCAGCGATTTGGAGAGAAACACTTACCAACGAGTGGAGAGTATCACTGACCAGTGAGCGGAGAGTAACACTGACCAGCGAGTGGAGAGTAACACTTATCAGAGAGTTGGAAAGTAACACTTACCAATGTTTGGAGAGTAACACTGACCAGTGATTGGAGAGTAACACTTACCAACGAGAGGATAGTAACACTTACCAGTGAGTGGAGAGTAACACTTACCAGGGAGTGGAGAGTAACACTTACCAACGAGAGGATAGTAACACTTACCAGTGAGTGGAGAGTAACACTTCCCAGGGAGTGGAGAGTAACACTTACCAGTGAGTGGAGAGTAACACTGGTGAGCAATTGGAGAGTAACACTGACCAGTGAGTGGAGAGTAACACTGACCAGAGAGTGGAGAGTAACACTTACCAATGAGTGGAGAGTAAGACTGACTAGCGAGTGGAGAGTAACACTGACCAGCAAGTGGAGAGTAACACTTACCAGCGAGTGGAGAGTAATACTTACCAGTGAGTGGAGAGTAACACTTACCAGGGAGTGGAGAGTAACACTCACCAGCGAGTGGAGAGTAACACTGACCAGCTAGTGGAGAGTAACACTGACCAGCAAGTGGAGAGTAACACTGACCAGCGAGTGGAGAGTAACACTGACCAGCGAGTGGAGAGTAACACTTACCAGCGAGTGGAGAGTAAAACTTACCAGTGATTGCTGAGTAACACTGACCAGTGAGTGGAGAGTAACACTGCCCAGCAAGTGGAGAGTAACACTGACAAGCGAGTGGAGAGTAAAGCTGACCAGTGAGTTGGAGAGAAACACTTACCAAATAGTGGTGAGTATCACTGACCAGTGAGAGGAGAGTAACACTGACCAGCGAGCGGAGAGTAACACTTACCTGAGAGTTGGAGAGTAACAAATACCAATGAGTGGAGAGTAACACAGACCAGTGAGTGGAGAGTAATACTGACCAGCTCGTGGAAGTAACACTTACAAACGAGAGGATAGTAACACTTACCAGGGAGTGGAGAGTAACACTCACCAGTGAGTGGAGACTAACACTGGCGAGCAAGTGGAGAGTAACACTGACCAGCGAGTGGAGAGTAACACTGACCAGCGGGTGGAGAGTAACACTTACCATCGAGTGGAGAGTAACACTGACCAGCGAGTGGAGAGTAACACTGACAAGCGAGTGGAGAGTAAAGCTGACCAGCGATTTGGAGAGAAACACTTACCAACGGGTGGAGAGTATCACTGACCAGTGAGCGGAGAGTAACACTGACCAGCGAGCGGAGAGTAACACTTATCAGAGAGTTGGAAAGTAACACTTACCAATGTTTGGAGAGTAACACTGACCAGTGATTGGAGAGTAACACTTACCAACGATAGGATAGTAACACTTACCAGAGATTGGAGAGTAACACTTACCAGGGAGTGGAGAGTAACACTCACCAGTGAGTGGAGAGTAACAATGGCCAGCAAATGGAGAGTAACACTGACCAGTGAGTGGAGAGTAACACTGACCAGCGAGTGGAGAGTAACACTTACAAGAGAATTGGAGAGTAACACTTACTAATGAGTGGAGAGTAAAACTTACCAGCGTGTAGAGAGTAACACTTACCAGCGAGTGGAGAGTAATACTTACCAGAGACTCGGAGAGTAACACTTATCAGTGGCTTGGAGTGTAACACTTACCAATGAGTGGAGAGTACCACTTACCAGAGAGTTCGAGTGTAACACTTACCACTGAATGGAGGGAACACTTACCAGTGAGAGGAGAGTAACACTTGCCAATGAGTGGAGATTAACACTTACCAGGGAGTGGAGAGTAACAATCAACAGCGAGTGGAGAGTAACACTGACCAGTGAGTGGAGAGTAACACTGACCAGCGAGTGGATTGTAACACTGACCAGCGAGTGGAGAGTAACTCTTACAGGCGAATGGAGAGTAACACTGAGCAGCGAGTAGAGAGTAACACTTACCAGCGAGTGGAGAGTAACACTAAACAGCGAGGAGAGAGTAACACTTATCAGTGAGTGGAGAGAAACACAGACCAAATAGTGGAGCGTATCACTGACCAGTGAGTGGAGAGTTACACTGACCAGCGGGTGGAGAGTAACACTTACCATCGAGTGGAGAGTAACACTGACCAGCGAGTGGAGATTAACACTGACCAGCGAGTGGAGAGTAAAACTGACAAGCGAGTGGAGAGTAAAGATGACCAGCGATTTGGAGAGAAACACTTACCAACGAGTGGAGAGTATCACTGACCAGTGAGCGGAGAGTAACACTGACCAGCGAGCGGAGATTAACACTTATCAGAGAGTTGGAAAGTAACACTTACCAATGTTTGGAGAGTAACACTGACCAGTGATTGGAGAGTAACACTTACCGACGAGATGATAGTAACACTTACCAGTGAGTGGAGAGTAACACTTACCAGGGAGTGGAGCGTAACACTTACCAACGAGTGGATAGTAACACTTACCAGTGAGTGGAGAGTAACACTTCCCAGGGAGTGGAGAGTAACACTTACCAGTGAGTGGAGAGTAACACTGGTGAGCAATTGGAGAGTAACACTGACCAGTGAGTGGAGAGTAACACTGACCAGAGAGTGGAGAGTAACACTTACCAATGAGTGGAGAGTAAGACTGACCAGCGAGTGGAGAGTAACACTGACCAGCAAGTGGAGAGTAACACTTACCAGCGAGTGGAGAGTAATACTTACCAGTGAGTGGAGAGTAACACTTACCAGGGAGTGGAGAGTAACACTCACCAGCGAGTGGAGAGTAACACTGACCAGCTAGTGGAGAGTAACACTGACCAGCAAGTGGAGAGTAACACTGACCAGCGAGTGGAGAGTAACACTTACCAGCGAGTGGAGAGTAAAACTTACCAGTGATTGTTGAGTAACACTGACCAGTGAGTGGAGAGTAACACTGCCCAGCAAGTGGAGAGTAACACTGACAAGCGAGTGGAGAGTAAAGCTGACCAGTGAGTTGGAGAGAAACACTTACCAAATAGTGGTGAGTATCACTGACCAGTGAGAGGAGAGTAACACTGACCAGCGAGCGGAGAGTAACACTTACCTGAGAGTTGGAGAGTAACAAATACCAATGAGTGGAGAGTAACACAGACCAGTGAGTGGAGAGTAATACTGACCAGCTCGTGGAAGTAACACTTACAAACGAGAGGATAGTAACACTTACCAGTGAGTGGAGAGTAACACTTACCAGGGAGTGGAGAGTAACACTCACCAGTGAGTGGAGACTAACACTGGCGAGCAAGTGGAGAGTAACACTGACCAGCGAGTGGAGAGTAACACTGACCAGCGGGTGGAGAGTAACACTTACCATCGAGTGGAGAGTAACACTGACCAGCGAGTGGAGAGTAACACTGACAAGCGAGTGGAGAGTAAAGCTGACCAGCGATTTGGAGAGAAACACTTACCAACGGGTGGAGAGTATCACTGACCAGTGAGCGGAGAGTAACACTGACCAGCGAGCGGAGAGTAACACTTATCAGAGAGTTGGAAAGTAACACTTACCAAAGTTTGGAGAGTAACACTGACCAGTGATTGGAGAGTAACACTTACCAACGCGAGGATAGTAACACTTACCAGTGAGTGGAGAGTAACACTTACCAGGGAGTGGAGAGTAACACTCACCAGTGAGTGGAGAGTAACAATGGCCAGCAAATGGAGAGTAACACTGACCAGTGAGTGGATAGTAACACTGACCAGCGAGTGGAGAGTAACACTTACAAGAGAGTTGGAGAGTAACACTTACTAATGAGTGGAGAGTAAAACTTACCAGCGAGTAGAGAGTAACACTTACCAGTGAGTGCAGAGTAAAACTTACAAATGTGTGGAGAGTAACATTCACCAGCGAGTGGAGAGTAACACTGACCAGCGAGTGGAGAGTAACACTGACCAGAAAATGGAGAGTAACACTTACCAGCGAGTGGAGAGTAACACGTACCAGAGAGTTGGAGAGTAACACTTACCAATGAGTGGAGAGCAAAACTGACCAGCGAGTGGAGAGTAACACTGACCAGAAAGTGGAGAGTAACACTTACCAGCGAGTGGAGAGTAACACGTACCAGAGAGTTGGAGAGTAACACTTACCAATGAGTGGAGAGTAACACTGACCAGCGCGTGGAGAGTAACTATTACCAGCGAGTGGAGATTAACACTTACCAGTGAGTGGGGAGTACCACTTACCAGGGTCTGGAGACTAACACCCACCAGTGAGTGGAGAGTAACACTGACCAGCGAGTGGAGAGTAAAGCTGACCAGTGAGTGGAGAGTAACACTTACCAGTGAATGGAGAGTAACACTGACCAGCGAGTGGAGAGTAACAAATACCAGTGAGTGGAGAGTAACACTGACCAGCCAGTGGAGAGTAACACTTACCAATGAGTGGAGAGGAGCACTGAACAGTGAGTGGAGAGTAACACTTACCAGTGAGTGGAGAGTAACACTTAGCAGGGAGTGGAGAGTAACACTCACCAGTGAGTGGAGAGTAACACTGACCAGTGAGTGGAGAGTAACACTGACCCGCGAGTGGAGAGTAACACTTACCAGCGAGTGGAGAGTAATACTTACCAGAGACTCGGAGAGTAACACTTATCAGTGGCTTGGAGTGTAACACTTACCAATGAGTGGAGAGTACTACTTACCAGAGAGTTCGAGTGTAACACTTACCAATGAATGGAGGGAACACTTACCAGTGAAAGGAGAGTAACACTTGCCAATGAGTGGAGATTAACACTTACCAGGGAGTGGAGAGTAACACTTACCAGTGAGTGGAGAGTAACACTGGTGAGCAATTGGAGAGTAACACTGACCAGTGAGTGGATTGTAACACTGACCAGAGAGTGGAGAGTAACACTTACCAATGAGTGGAGAGTAAGACTGACTAGCGAGTGGAGAGTAACACTGACCAGCAAGTGGAGAGTAACACTTACCAGCGAGTGGAGAGTAATACTTACCAGTGAGTGGAGAGTAACACTTACCAGGGAGTGGAGAGTAACACTCACCAGCGAGTGGAGAGTAACACTGACCAGCTAGTGGAGAGTAACACTGACCAGCAAGTGGAGAGTAACACTGACCAGCGAGTGGAGAGTAACACTGACCAGCGAGTGGAGAGTAACACTTACCAGCGAGTGGAGAGTAAAACTTACCAGTGATTGCTGAGTAACACTGACCAGTGAGTGGAGAGTAACACTGCCCAGCAAGTGGAGAGTAACACTGACAAGCGAGTGGAGAGTAAAGCTGACCAGTGAGTTGGAGAGAAACACTTACCAAATAGTGGTGAGTATCACTGACCAGTGAGAGGAGAGTAACACTGACCAGCGAGCGGAGAGTAACACTTACCTGAGAGTTGGAGAGTAACAAATACCAATGAGTGGAGAGTAACACAGACCAGTGAGTGGAGAGTAATACTGACCAGCTCGTGGAAGTAACACTTACAAACGAGAGGATAGTAACACTTACCAGGGAGTGGAGAGTAACACTCACCAGTGAGTGGAGACTAACACTGGCGAGCAAGTGGAGAGTAACACTGACCAGCGAGTGGAGAGTAACACTGACCAGCGGGTGGAGAGTAACACTTACCATCGAGTGGAGAGTAACACTGACCAGCGAGTGGAGAGTAACACTGACAAGCGAGTGGAGAGTAAAGCTGACCAGCGATTTGGAGAGAAACACTTACCAACGGGTGGAGAGTATCACTGACCAGTGAGCGGAGAGTAACACTGACCAGCGAGCGGAGAGTAACACTTATCAGAGAGTTGGAAAGTAACACTTACCAATGTTTGGAGAGTAACACTGACCAGTGATTGGAGAGTAACACTTACCAACGATAGGATAGTAACACTTACCAGAGATTGGAGAGTAACACTTACCAGGGAGTGGAGAGTAACACTCACCAGTGAGTGGAGAGTAACAATGGCCAGCAAATGGAGAGTAACACTGACCAGTGAGTGGAGAGTAACACTGACCAGCGAGTGGAGAGTAACACTTACAAGAGAATTGGAGAGTAACACTTACTAATGAGTGGAGAGTAAAACTTACCAGCGTGTAGAGAGTAACACTTACCAGCGAGTGGAGAGTAATACTTACCAGAGACTCGGAGAGTAACACTTATCAGTGGCTTGGAGTGTAACACTTACCAATGAGTGGAGAGTACCACTTACCAGAGAGTTCGAGTGTAACACTTACCACTGAATGGAGGGAACACTTACCAGTGAGAGGAGAGTAACACTTGCCAATGAGTGGAGATTAACACTTACCAGGGAGTGGAGAGTAACAATCAACAGCGAGTGGAGAGTAACACTGACCAGTGAGTGGAGAGTAACACTGACCAGCGAGTGGATTGTAACACTGACCAGCGAGTGGAGAGTAACTCTTACAGGCGAATGGAGAGTAACACTGAGCAGCGAGTAGAGAGTAACACTTACCAGCGAGTGGAGAGTAACACTAAACAGCGAGGAGAGAGTAACACTTATCAGTGAGTGGAGAGAAACACAGACCAAATAGTGGAGCGTATCACTGACCAGTGAGTGGAGAGTTACACTGACCAGCGGGTGGAGAGTAACACTTACCATCGAGTGGAGAGTAACACTGACCAGCGAGTGGAGATTAACACTGACCAGCGAGTGGAGAGTAAAACTGACAAGCGAGTGGAGAGTAAAGATGACCAGCGATTTGGAGAGAGACACTTACCAACGAGTGGAGAGTATCACTGACCAGTGAGCGGAGAGTAACACTGACCAGCGAGCGGAGATTAACACTTATCAGAGAGTTGGAAAGTAACACTTACCAATGTTTGGAGAGTAACACTGACCAGTGATTGGAGAGTAACACTTACCAACGAGAGGATAGTAACACTTACCAGTGAGTGGAGAGTAACACTTACCAGGGAGTGGAGCGTAACACTTACCAACGAGAGGATAGTAACACTTACCAGTGAGTGGAGAGTAACACTTCCCAGGGAGTGGAGAGTAACACTTACCAGTGAGTGGAGAGTAACACTGGTGAGCAATTGGAGAGTAACACTGACCAGTGAGTGGAGAGTAACACTGACCAGAGAGTGGAGAGTAACACTTACCAATGAGTGGAGAGTAAGACTGACCAGCGAGTGGAGAGTAACACTGACCAGCAAGTGGAGAGTAACACTTACCAGCGAGTGGAGAGTAATACTTACCAGTGAGTGGAGAGTAACACTTACCAGGGAGTGGAGAGTAACACTCACCAGCGAGTGGAGAGTAACACTGACCAGCTAGTGGAGAGTAACACTGACCATCAAGTGGAGAGTAACACTGACCAGCGAGTGGAGAGTAACACTTACCAGCGAGTGGAGAGTAAAACTTACCAGTGATTGTTGAGTAACACTGACCAGTGAGTGGAGAGTAACACTGCCCAGCAAGTGGAGAGTAACACTGACAAGCGAGTGGAGAGTAAAGCTGACCAGTGAGTTGGAGAGAAACACTTACCAAATAGTGGTGAGTATCACTGACCAGTGAGAGGAGAGTAACACTGACCAGCGAGCGGAGAGTAACACTTACCTGAGAGTTGGAGAGTAACAAATACCAATGAGTGGAGAGTAACACAGACCAGTGAGTGGAGAGTAATACTGACCAGCTCGTGGAAGTAACACTGACAAACGAGAGGATAGTAACACTTACCAGTGAGTGGAGAGTAACACTTACCAGGGAGTGGAGAGTAACACTCACCAGTGAGTGGAGACTAACACTGGCGAGCAAGTGGAGAGTAACACTGACCAGCGAGTGGAGAGTAACACTGACCAGCGGGTGGAGAGTAACACTTACCATCGAGTGGAGAGTAACACTGACCAGCGAGTGGAGAGTAACACTGACAAGCGAGTGGAGAGTAAAGCTGACCAGCGATTTGGAGAGAAACACTTACCAACGGGTGGAGAGTATCACTGACCAGTGAGCGGAGAGTAACACTGACCAGCGAGCGGAGAGTAACACTTATCAGAGAGTTGGAAAGTAACACTTACCAAAGTTTGGAGAGTAACACTGACCAGTGATTGGAGAGTAACACTTACCAACGCGAGGATAGTAACACTTACCAGTGAGTGGAGAGTAACACTTACCAGGGAGTGGAGAGTAACACTCACCAGTGAGTGGAGAGTAACAATGGCCAGCAAATGGAGAGTAACACTGACCAGTGAGTGGATAGTAACACTGACCAGCGAGTGGAGAGTAACACTTACAAGAGAGTTGGAGAGTAACACTTACTAATGAGTGGAGAGTAAAACTTACCAGCGAGTAGAGAGTAACACTTACCAGTGAGTGCAGAGTAAAACTTACAAATGTGTGGAGAGTAACATTCACCAGCGAGTGGAGAGTAACACTGACCAGCGAGTGGAGAGTAACACTGACCAGAAAATGGAGAGTAACACTTACCAGCGAGTGGAGAGTAACACGTACCAGAGAGTTGGAGAGTAACACTTACCAATGAGTGGAGAGCAAAACAGACCAGCGAGTGGAGAGTAACACTGACCAGAAAGTGGAGAGTAACACTTACCAGCGAGTGGAGAGTAACACGTACCAGAGAGTTGGAGAGTAACACTTACCAATGAGTGGAGAGTAACACTGACCAGCGCGTGGAGAGTAACTATTACCAGCGAGTGGAGAGTAACACTTACCAGTGAGTGGGGAGTACCACTTACCAGGGTCTGGAGACTAACACCCACCAGTGAGTGGAGAGTAACACTGACCAGCGAGTGGAGAGTAAAGCTGACCAGTGAGTGGAGAGTAACACTTACCAGTGAATGGAGAGTAACACTGACCAGCGAGTGGAGAGTAACAAATACCAGTGAGTGGAGAGTAACACTGACCAGCCAGTGGAGAGTAACACTTACCAATGAGTGGAGAGGAGCACTGAACAGTGAGTGGAGAGTAACACTTACCAGTGAGTGGAGAGTAACACTTAGCAGGGAGTGGAGAGTAACACTCACCAGTGAGTGGAGAGTAACACTGACCAGTGAGTGGAGAGTAACACTGACCCGCGAGTGGAGAGTAACACTTACCAGCGAGTGGAGAGTAATACTTACCAGAGACTCGGAGAGTAACACTTATCAGTGGCTTGGAGTGTAACACTTACCAATGAGTGGAGAGTACTACTTACCAGAGAGTTCGAGTGTAACACTTACCAATGAATGGAGGGAACACTTACCAGTGAAAGGAGAGTAACACTTGCCAATGAGTGGAGATTAACACTTACCAGGGAGTGGAGAGTAACAATCAACAGCGAGTGGAGAGTAACACTGACCAGTGAGGGGAGAGTAACACTGACCAGCGAGTGGATTGTAACACTGACCAGCGAGTGGAGAGTAACTCTTACAAGCGAATGGAGAGTAACACTTACCAACGAGAGGATAGTAACACTTACCAGGGAGTGGAGAGTAACACTCACCAGTGAGTGGAGAGTAACACTGGCCAGCAAATGGAGAGTAACACTGACCAGTGAGTGGAGAGTAACACTGACCAGCGAGTGGAGAGTAACACTTACAAGAGAGTTGGAGAGTAACACTTACTAATGAGTGGAGAGTAAAACTTACCAGCGAGTAGAGAGTAACACTTACCAGTGAGTGCAGAGTAAAACTTACAAATGTGTGGAGAGTAACATTCACCAGCGAGTGGAGAGTAACACTGACCAGCGAGTGGAGAGTAACACTGACCAGAAAGTGGAGAGTAACACTTACCAGCGAGTGGAGAGTAACACGTACCAGA
This sequence comes from Carcharodon carcharias, assembly GCF_017639515.1. Taxonomy (NCBI): domain Eukaryota; kingdom Metazoa; phylum Chordata; class Chondrichthyes; order Lamniformes; family Lamnidae; genus Carcharodon; species Carcharodon carcharias. The sequence goes on along the minus strand of NW_024470542.1, from coordinate 63,538 downwards.
GAGTTGGAGAGTAACACTTACCAATGAGTGGAGAGCAAGACTGACCAGCGAGTGGAGAGTAACACTGACCAGAAAGTGGAGAGTAACACATACCAGCGAGTGGAGAGTAACACGTACCAGAGAGTTGGAGAGTAACACTTACCAATGAGTGGAGAGTAACACTGACCAGCGCGTGGAGAGTAACTATTACCAGCGAGTGGAGAGTAACACTTACCAGTGAGTGGGGAGTACCACTTACCAGGGTCTGGAGACTAACACCCACCAGTGAGTGGAGAGTAACACTGACCAGCGAGTGGAGAGTAAAGCTGACCAGCGAGTGGAGAGTAACACTTACCAGTGAATGGAGAGTAACACTGACCAGCGAGTGGAGAGTAACAAATACCAGTGAGTGGAGGGTAACACTGACCAGCCAGTGGAGAGTAACACTTACCAATGAGTGGAGAGGAGCACTGAACAGTGAGTGGAGAGTAACACTTACCAGTGAGTGGAGAGTAGCACTTAGCAGGGAGTGGAGAGTAACACTCACCAGTGAGTGGAGAGTAACACTGACCAGTGAGTGGAGAGTAACATTGACCCGCGAGTGGAGAGTAACACTTACCAGCGAGTGGAGAGTAATACTTACCAGAGACTCGGAGAGTAACACTTATCAGTGGCTTGGAGTGTAACACTTACCAATGAGTGGAGAGTACCACTTACCAGAGAGTTCGAGTGTAACACTTACCAATGAATGGAGGGAACACTTACCAGTGAGAGGAGAGTAACACTTGCCAATGAGTGGAGATTAACACTTACCAGGGAGTGGAGAGTAACAATCAACAGCGAGTGGAGAGTAACACTGACCAGTGAGTGGAGAGTAACACTGACCAGCGAGTGGATTGTAACACTGACCAGCGAGTGGAGAGTAACTCTTACAAGCGAATGGAGAGTAACACTGAGAAGCGAGTAGAGAGTAACACTTACCAGCGAGTGGAGAGTAACACTAAACAGCGAGGAGAGAGTAACACTTATCAGTGAGTGGAGAGAAACACAGACCAAATAGTGGAGCGTATCACTGACCAGTGAGTGGAGAGTTACACTGACCAGCGGGTGGAGAGTAACACTTACCATCGAGTGGAGAGTAACACTGACCAGCGAGTGGAGAGTAACATTGACCAGCGAGTGGAGAGTAACACTGACAAGCGAGTGGAGAGTAAAGCTGACCAGCGATTTGGAGAGAAACACTTACCAACGAGTGGAGAGTATCACTGACCAGTGAGCGGAGAGTAACACTGACCAGCGTGCGGAGAGTAACACTTATCAGAGAGTTGGAAAGTAACACTTACCAATGTTTGGAGAGTAACACTGACCAGTGATTGGAGAGTAACACTTACCAACGAGAGGATAGTAACACTTACCAGTGAGTGGAGAGTAACACTTCCCAGGGAGTGGAGAGTAACACTTACCAGTGAGTGGAGAGTAACACTGGTGAGCAATTGGAGAGTAACACTGACCAGTGAGTGGAGAGTAACACTGACCAGAGAGTGGAGAGTAACACTTACCAATGAGTGGAGAGTAAGACTGACCAGCGAGTGGAGAGTAACAATGACCAGCAAGTGGAGAGTAACAATTACCAGCGAGTGGAGAGTAATACTTACCAGTGAGTGGAGAGTAACACTTACCAGGGAGTGGAGAGTAACGCTCACCAGCGAGTGGAGAGTAACACTGACCAGCTAGTGGAGAGTAACACTGACCAGCAAGTGGAGAGTAACACTGACCAGCGAGTGGAGAGTAACACTGACCAGCGAGTGGAGAGTAACACTTACCAGCGAGTGGAGAGTAAAACTTACCAGTGATTGCTGAGTAACACTGACCAGTGAGTGGAGAGTAACACTGCCCAGCAAGTGGAGAGTAACACTGACAAGCGAGTGGAGAGTAAAGCTGACCAGTGAGTTGGAGAGAAACACTTACCAAATAGTGGTGAGTATCACTGACCAGTGAGAGGAGAGTAACACTGACCAGCGAGCGGAGAGTAACACTTACCTGAGAATTGGAGAGTAACAAATACCAATGAGTGGAGAGTAACACAGACCAGTGAGTGGAGAGTAATACTGACCAGCTCGTGGAAGTAACACTTACAAACGAGAGGATAGTAACACTTACCAGGGAGTGGAGAGTAACACTCACCAGTGAGTGGAGACTAACACTGGCGAGCAAGTGGAGAGTAACACTGACCAGCGAGTGGAGAGTAACACTGACCAGCGGGTGGAGAGTAACACTTACCATCGAGTGGAGAGTAACACTGACCAGCGAGTGGAGAGTAACACTGACAAGCGAGTGGAGAGTAAAGCTGACCAGCGATTTGGAGAGAAACACTTACCAACGGGTGGAGAGTATCACTGACCAGTGAGCGGAGAGTAACACTGACCAGCGAGCGGAGAGTAACACTTATCAGAGAGTTGGAAAGTAACACTTACCAATGTTTGGAGAGTAACACTGACCAGTGATTGGAGAGTAACACTTACCAACGATAGGATAGTAACACTTACCAGTGAGTGGAGAGTAACACTTACCAGGGAGTGGAGAGTAACACTCACCAGTGAGTGGAGAGTAACAATGGCCAGCAAATGGAGAGTAACACTGACCAGTGAGTGGAGAGTAACACTGACCAGCGAGTGGAGAGTAACACTTACTAATGAGTGGAGAGTAAAACTTACCAGCGAGTAGAGTGTAACACTTACCAGTGAGTGCAGAGTAAAACTTACAAATGTGTGTAGAGTAACATTCACCAGCGAGTGGAGAGTAACACCGACCAGCGAGTGGAGAGTAACACTGACCAGAAAGTGGAGAGTAACACTTACCAGCGAGTGGAGAGTAACACGTACCAGAGAGTTGGAGAGTAACACTTACCAATGAGTGGAGAGCAAAACTGACCAGCGAGTGGAGAGTAACACTGACCAGAAAGTGGAGAGTAACACTTACCAGCGAGTGGAGAGTAAAAACGTACCAGAGAGTTGGAGAGTAACACTTACCAATGAGTGGAGAGTAACACTGACCAGCGCGTGGAGAGTAACTATTACCAGCGAGTGGAGAGTAACACTTACCAGTTAGTGGGGAGTACCACTTACCAGGGTCTGGAGACTAACACCGACCAGTGAGTGGAGAGTAACACTGACCAGCGAGTGGAGAGTAAAGCTGACCACCGAGTGGAGAGTAACACTTACCAGTGAATGGAGAGTAACACTGACCAGCGAGTGGAGAGTAACAAATACCAGTGAGTGGAGAGTAACACTGACCAGCCAGTGGAGAGTAACACTTACCAATGAGTGGAGAGGAGCACTGAACAGTGAGTGGAGAGTAACACTTACCAGTGAGTGGAGAGTAACACTTACCAGGGAGTGGAGAGTAACACTCACCAGTGAGTGGAGAGTAACACTGACCAGTGAGTGGAGAGTAACACTGACCCGCGAGTGGAGAGTAACACTTACCAGCGAGTGGAGAGTAATACTTACCAGAGACTCGGAGAGTAACACTTATCAGTGGCTTGGAGTGTAACACTTACCAATGAGTGGAGAGTACCACTTACCAGAGAGTTCGAGTGTAACACTTACCAATGAATGGAGGGAACACTTACCAGTGAGTGGACAGTAACACTTGCCAATGAGTGGAGATTAACACTTACCAGGGAGTGGAGAGTAACAATCAACAGCGAGTGGAGAGTAACACTGACCAGTGAGGGGAGAGTAACACTGACCAGCGAGTGGATTGTAACACTGACCAGCGAGTGGAGAGTAACTCTTACAAGCGAATGGAGAGTAACACTTACCAACGAGAGGATAGTAACACTTACCAGTGAGTGGAGAGTGACACTTACCAGGGAGTGGAGAGTAACACTCACCAGTGAGTGGAGAGTAACACTGGCCAGCAAATGGAGAGTAACACTGACCAGTGAGTGGAGATTAACACTGACCAGCGAGTGGAGAGTAACACTTACAAGAGAGTTGGAGAGTAACACTTACTAATGAGTGGAGAGTAAAACTTACCAGCGAGTAGAGAGTAACACTTACCAGTGAGTGCAGAGTAAAACTTACAAATGTGTGGAGAGTAACATTCACCAGCGAGTGGAGAGTAACACTGACCAGCGAGTGGAGAGTAAAACTAACCAGAAAGTGGAGAGTAACACTTACCAGCGAGTGGAGAGTAACACGTACCAGAGAGTTGGAGAGTAACACTTACCAATGAGTGGAGAGCAAGACTGACCAGCGAGTGGAGAGTAACACTGACCAGAAAGTGGAGAGTAACACTTACCAGCGAGTGGAGAGTAACACGTACCAGAGAGTTGGAGAGTAACACTTACCAATGAGTGGAGAGTAACACTGACCAGCGCGTGGAGAGTAACTATTACCAGCGAGTGGAGAGTAACACTTACCAGTGAGTGGGGAGTACCACTTACCAGGGTCTGGAGACTAACACCCACCAGTGAGTGGAGAGTAACACTGACCAGCGAGTGGAGAGTAAAGCTGACCAGCGAGTGGAGAGTAACACTTACCAGTGAATGGAGAGTAACACTGACCAGCGAGTGGAGAGTAACAAATACCAGTGAGTGGAGGGTAACACTGACCAGCCAGTGGAGAGTAACACTTACCAATGAGTGGAGAGGAGCACTGAACAGTGAGTGGAGAGTAACACTTACCAGTGAGTGGAGAGTGACACTTACCAGGGAGTGGAGAGGAACACTCACCAGTGAGTGGAGAGTAACACTGACCAGTGAGTGGAAGTAACACTGACCCGCGAGTGGAGAGTAACACTTACCAGCGAGTGGAGAGTAATACTTACCAGAGACTCGGAGAGTAACACTTATCAGTGGCTTGGAGTGTAACACTTACCAATGAGTGGAGAGTACCACTTACCAGAGAGTTCGAGTGTAACACTTACCAATGAATGGAGGGAACACTTACCAGTGAGAGGAGAGTAACACTTGCCAATGAGTGGAGATTAACACTTACCAGGGAGTGGAGAGTAACAATCAACAGCGAGTGGAGAGTAACACTGACCAGTGAGTGGAGAGTAACACTGAGCAGTGAGTGGATTGTAACAATGACCAGCGAGTGGAGAGTAATTCTTACAAGCGAATGGAGAGTAACACTGAGCAGCAAGTAGAGAGTAACACTTACCAGCGAGTGGAGAGTAACACTAAACAGCGAGGAGAGAGTAACACTTATCAGTGAGTGGAGAGAAACACAGACCAAATAGTGGAGCGTATCACAGACCAGTGAGTGGAGAGTTACACTGACCAGCGGGTGGAGAGTAACACTTACCATCGAGTGGAGAGTAACACTGACCAGCGAGTGGAGAGTAACACTGACAAGCGAGTGGAGAGTAAAGCTGACCAGCGATTTGGAGAGAAACACTTACCAACGAGTGGAGAGTATCACTGACCAGTGAGCGGAGAGTAACACTGACCAGCGAGCGGAGAGTAACACTTATCAGAGAGTTGGAAAGTAACACTTACCAATGTTTGGAGAGTAACACTGACCAGTGATTGGAGAGTAACACTTACCAACGAGAGGATAGTAACACTTACCAGTGAGTGGAGAGTAACACTTCCCAGGGAGTGGAGAGAAACACTTACCAGTGAGTGGAGAGTAACACTGGCGAGCAATTGGAGAGTAACACTGACCAGTGAGTGGAGAGTAACACTGACCAGAGAGTGGAGAGTAACACTTACCAATGATTGGAGAGTAAGACTGACCAGCGAGTGGAGAGTAACACTGACCAGCAAGTGGAGAGTAACACTTACCAGCGAGTGGAGAGTAATACTTACCAGTGAGTGGAGAGTAACACTTACCAGGGAGTGGAGAGTAACACTCACCAGCGAGTGGAGAGTAACACTGACCAGCTAGTGGAGAGTAACACTGACCAGCAAGTGGAGAGTAACACTGACCAGCGACTGGAGAGTAACACTTACCAGCGGGTGGAGAGTAACACTTACCATCGAGTGGAGAGTAACACTGACCAGCGAGTGGAGAGTAACACTGACAAGCGAGTGGAGAGTAAAGCTGACCAGCGATTTGGAGAGAAACACTTACCAACGAGAGGATAGTAACACTTACCAGTGAGTGGAGAGTAACACTTACCAGGGAGTGGAGAGTAACAATCAACAGCGAGTGGAGAGTAACACTGACCAGTGAGGGGAGAGTAACACTGACCAGCGAGTGGATTGTAACACTGACCAGCGAGTGGAGAGTAACTCTTACAAGCGAATGGAGAGTAACACTTACCAACGAGAGGATAGTAACACTTACCAGTGAGTGGAGAGTAACTCTTACCAGGGAGTGGAGAGTAACACTCACCAGTGAGTGGAGAGTAACACTGGCCAGCAAATGGAGAGTAACACTGACCAGTGAGTGGAGAGTAACACTGACCAGCGAGTGGAGAGTAACACTTACAAGAGAGTTGGAGAGTAACACTTACTAATGAGTGGAGAGTAAAACTTACCAGCGAGTAGAGAGTAACACTTACCAGTGAGTGCAGAGTAAAACGAACAAATGTGTGGAGAGTAACATTCACAAGCGAGTGGAGAGTAACACTGACCAGCGAGTGGAGAGTAACACTGACCAGAAAGTGGAGAGTAACACTTACCAGCAAGTGGAGAGTAACACGTACCAGAGAGTTGGAGAGTAACACTTACCAATGAGTGGAGAGTAACACTGACCAGCGCGTGGAGAGTAACTATTACCAGCGAGTGGAGAGTAACACTTACCAGTGAGTGAGGAGTACAACTTACCAGGGTCTGGAGACTAACACCCACCAGTGAGTGGAGAGTAACACTGACCAGCGAGTGGAGAGTAAAGCTGACCAGCGAGTGGAGAGTAACACTTACCAGTGAATGGAGAGTAACACTGACCAGCGAGTGGAGAGTAACAAATACCAGTGAGTGGAGGGTAACACTGACCAGCCAGTGAAGAGTAACACTTACCAATGAGTGGAGAGGAGCACTGAACAGTGAGTGGAGAGTAACACTTACCAGTGAGTGGAGAGTAACACTTAGCAGGGAGTGGAGAGTAACACTCACCAGTGAGTGGAGAGTAACACTGACCAGTGAGTGGAGAGTAACACTGACCCGCGAGTGGAGAGTAACACTTACCAGCGAGTGGAGAGTAATACTTACCAGAGACTCGGAGAGTAACACTTATCAGTGGCTTGGAGTCTAACACTTACCAATGAATGGAGAGTACCACTTACCAGAGAGTTCGAGTGTAACACTTACCAATGAATGGAGGGAACACTTACCAGTGAGAGGAGAGTAACACTTGCCAATGAGTGGAGATTAACACTTACCAGGGAGTGGAGAGTAACAATCAACAGCGAGTGGAGAGTAACACTGACCAGTGAGTGGAGAGTAACACTGACCAGCGAGTGGATTGTAACACTGACCAGCGAGTGGAGAGTAACACTTACAAGCGAATGGAGAGTATAACTGAGCAGCGAGTAGAGAGTAACACTTACCAGCGAGTGGAGAGTAACACTAAACAGCGAGGAGAGAGTAACACTTATCAGTGAGTGGAGAGAAACACAGACCAAATAGTGGAGCGTATCACTGACCAGTGAGTGGAGAGTTACAATGACCAGCGGGTGGAGAGTAACACTTACCATCGAGTGGAGAGTAACACTAACCAGCGAGTGGAGAGTAACACTGACAAGCGAGTGGAGAGTAAAGCTGACCAGCGATTTGGAGAGAAACACTTACCAACGAGTGGAGAGTATCACTGACCAGTGAGCGGAGAGTAACACTGACCAGCGAGCGGAGAGTAACACTTATCAGAGAGTTGGAAAGTAACACTTACCAATGTTTGGAGAGTAACACTGACCAGTGATTGGAGAGTAACACTTACCAACGAGAGGATAGTAACACTTACCAGTGAGTGGAGAGTAACACTTACCAGGGAGTGGAGAGTAACACTTACCAACGAGAGGATAGTAACACTTACCAGTGAGTGGAGAGTAACACTTCCCAGGGAGTGGAGAGTAACACTTACCAGTGAGTGGAGAGTAACACTGGCGAGCAATTGGAGAGTAACACTGACCATTGAGTGGAGAGTAACACTGACCAGAGAGTGGAGAGTAACACTTACCAATGATTGGAGAGTAAGACTGACCAGCGAGTGGAGAGTAACACTGAACAGCAAGTGGAGAGTAACACTTACCAGCGAGTGGAGAGTAATACTTACCAGTGAGTGGAGAGTAACACTTACCAGGGAGTGGAGAGTAACACTCACCAGCGAGTGGAGAGTAACACTGACCAGCTAGTGGAGAGTAACACTGACCAGCAAGTGGAGAGTAACACTGACCAGCGAGTGGAGAGTAACACTTACCAGCGAGTGGAGAGTAAAACTTACCAGTGATTGTTGAGTAACACTGACCAGTGAGTGGAGAGTAACACTGCCCAGCAAGTGGAGAGTAACACTGACAAGCGAGTGGAGAGTACAGCTGACCAGTGAGTTGGAGAGAAACACTTACCAAATAGTGGTGAGTTTCACTGACCAGTGAGAGGAGAGTAACACTGACCAGCGAGCGGAGAGTAACACTTACCTGAGAGTTGGAGAGTAACAAATACCAATGAGTGGAGAGTAACAGAGACCAGTGAGTGGAGAGTAATACTGACCAGCTCGTGGAAAGTAACACTTACAAACGAGAGGATAGTAACACTTACCAGTGAGTGGAGAGTAACACTTACCAGGGAGTGGAGAGTAACACTCACCAGTGAGTGGAGACTAACACTGGCGAGCAAGTGGAGAGTAACACTGACCAGCGAGTGGAGAGTAACACTGACCAGCGGGTGGAGAGTAACACTTACCATCGAGTGGAGAGTAACACTGACCAGCGAGTGGAGAGTAACACTGACAAGCGAGTGGAGAGTAAAGCTGACCAGCGATTTGGAGAGAAACACTTACCAACGGGTGGAGAGTATCACTGACCAGTGAGCGGAGAGTAACACTGACCAGCGAGCGGAGAGTAACACTTATCAGAGAGTTGGAAAGTAACACTTACCAATGTTTGGAGAGTAACACTGACCAGTGATTGGAGAGTAACACTTACCAACGAGAGGATAGTAACACTTACCAGTGAGTGGAGAGTAACACTTACCAGGGAGTGGAGAGTAACACTCACCAGTGAGTGGAGAGTAACAATGGCCAGCAAATGGAGAGTAACACTGACCAGTGAGTTGAGAGTAACACTGACCAGCGAGTGGAGAGTAACACTTACTAATGAGTGGAGAGTAAAACTTACCAGCGAGTAGAGAGTAACACTTACCAGTGAGTACAGAGTAAAACTTACAAATGTGTGGAGAGTAACATTCACCAGCGAGTGGAGAGTAACACTGACCAGCGAGTGGAGAGTAACACTGACCAGAAAGTGGAGAGTAACACTTACCAGCGAGTGGAGAGTAACACTTACCAGAGAGTTGGAGAGTAACACTTACCAATGAGTGGAGAGCAAAACTGACCAGCGAGTGGAGAGTAACACTGACCAGAAAGTGGAGAGTAACACTTACCAGCGAGTGGAGAGTAACACGTACCAGAGAGTTGGAGAGTAACACTTACCAATGAGTGGAGAGTAACACTGACCAGCGCGTGGAGAGTAACTATTACCAGCGAGTGGAGAGTAACACTTACCAGTGAGTGGGGAGTACCACTTACCAGGGTCTGGAGACTAACACCCACCAGTGAGTGGAGAGTAACACTGACCAGCGAGTGGAGAGTAAAGCTGACCAGCGAGTGGAGAGTAACACTTACCAGTGAATGGAGAGTAACACTGACCAGCGAGTGGAGAGTAACAAATACCAGTGAGTGGAGGGTAACACTGACCAGCCAGTGGAGAGTAACACTTACCAATGAGTGGAGAGGAGCACTGACCAGCGAGTGGAGAGTAACAAATACCAGTGAGTGGAGAGTAACACTGACCAGCCAGTGGAGAGTAACACTTACCAATGAGTGGAGAGGAGCACTGAACAGTGAGTGGAGAGTAACACTTACCAGTGAGTGGAGAGTAACACTTACCAGGGAGTGGAGAGTAACACTCACCAGTGAGTGGAGAGTAACACTGACCAGTGAGTGGAGAGTAACACTGACCCGCGAGTGGAGAGTAACACTTACCAGCGAGTGGAGAGTAATACTTACCAGAGACTCGGAGAGTAACACTTATCAGTGGCTTGGAGTGTAACACTTACCAATGAGTGGAGAGTACCACTTACCAGTGAGTTCGAGTGTAACACTTACCAATGAATGGAGGGAACACTTACCAGTGAGAGGAGAGTAACACTTGCCAATGAGTGGAGATTAACACTTACCAGGGAGTGGAGAGTAACGATCAACAGCGAGTGGAGAGTAACACTGACCAGTGAGTGGAGAGTAACACTGACCAGCGAGTGGATAGTAACACTGACCAGCGAGAGGAGAGTAACACCTACAAGCGAATGGAGAGTAACACTGAGCAGCGAGTAGAGAGTAACACTTACCAGCGAGTGGAGAGTAACACTAAACAGCGAGGAGAGAGTAACACTTATCAGTGAGTGGAGAGAAACACAGACCAAATAGTGGAGCGTATCACTGACCAGTGAGTGGAGAGTTACACTGACCAGCGAGCGGAGAGTAACAATTAGCAGAGAGTTGGAGAGTAACACTTACCATTGAGTGGAGAGTAACACTGACCAGCGCATGGAGAGTAACACTTACCAACGAGAGGATAGTAACACTTCCCAGTGAGTGGAGAGTAACACTTCCCAGGGAGTGGAGAGTAACACTTACCAGTGAGTGGAGAGTAACACTGGCGAGCAATTGGAGAGTAACACTGACCAGTGAGTGAAGAGTAACACTGACCAGAGAGTGGAGAGTAACACTTACCAATGATTGGAGAGTAAGACTGACCAGCGAGTGGAGAGTAACACTGACCAGCGAGTGGAGAGTAATATTGACCAGCAAGGAGAGAGTAACACTTATCAGTGAGTGGAGAGAAACACTGACCAGAGAGTGGAGAGTAACACTGACAAGCGAGTGGAGAGTGAAGCTGACCAGCGAGTTGGAGAGAAACACTTACCAAGGAGTGGAGAGTATCACTGACCAGTGAGTGGAGAGTAACACTGACCAGCGACCGCAGTTTAACACTTACCAGAGAGTTGGAGAGAAACACTTACCAATGAGTGGAGAGTAACACTGAAAAGTGAGTGGAGAGTAACACTGACCAGCGCGTGGAGAGTAACACTTACCAACGAGAGGATAGTAACACTTACCATTGAGTGGAAAGTAACACTCACCAGGGAGTGGAGAGTAAAACTCACCAGTGAATGGAGAGTAACACTCGTGAGAAAGTGGAGAGTAACACTGACCAGCGAGTGGAGAGTAACACTTACCAACGAGAGGATAGTAACACTTCCCAGTGAGTGGAGAGTAACACTTCCCAGGGAGTGGAGAGTAACACTTACCAGTGAGTGGAGAGTAACACTGGCGAGCAATTGGAGAGTAACACTGACCAGTGAGTAAAGAGTAACACTGACCAGAGAGTGGAGAGTAACACTTACCAATGAGTGGAGAGTAAGACTGACCAGCGAGTGGAGAGTAACACTGACCAGCGAGTGGCGAGTAATATTGACCAGCAAGGAGAGAGTAACACTTATCAGTGAGTGGAGAGAAACACTGACCAGAGAGTGGAGAGTAACACTGACAAGCGTGTGGAGAGTAAAGCTGACCAGCGAGTTGGAGAGAAACACTTAACAAGGAGTGGAGAGTATCACTGACCAGTGAGTGGAGAGTAACACTGACCAGCGACCGCAGTTTAACACTTACCAGAGAGTTGGAGAGAAACACTTACCAATGAGTGGAGAGTAACACTGAAAAGTGAGTGGAGAGTAACACTGACCAGCGCGTGGAGAGTAACACTTACCAACGAGAGGATAGTAACACTTACCATTGAGTGGAGAGTAACACTCACCAGGGAGTGGAGAGTAAAACTCACCAGTGAATGGAGAGTAACACTCGTGAGAAAGTGGAGAGTAACACTGACCAGCGAGTGGAGAGTAACACCTACCAGCGAGTGGAGAGTAACACTGACCAGCGAGTGGAGAGTAATAGTAACCAGCAAGGAGAGAGTAACACTTATCAGTGAGTGGAGAGAAACACTGACAAGCGAGTGGAGAGTAAAGCTTACCAGCGAGTTGGAGAGTAACATATACCAATGAGTGGAGAGTAACACTGACCAGTGAGTGGAGAGTAACACTGACCAGCGGGCGGAGAGTAACACTTACCAACGAGAGGATAGTAACACTTACCAGTGAGTGGAGAGTAACACTTGCAAGAGAGTAACAATTACTAATGAGTGGAGAGTAAAACTTACAAGCGTGTAGAGAGTAAAACTTACCAGTGAGTGCATAGTAAAACTTACCAATGAGTGGAGAGTAACACTCACCAGTGAATGGAGAGTAACACAGACCAGCAAGTGGAGAGTAACACTGACCAGCGAGTGGAGAGTAACGCTGACCAGCGATTTGGAGAGTAACATTTACCAATGTGTGAAGAGCAAAACTGACCAGCGAGTGGAGAGTAACACTGACCAGCAAGTGGAGAGTAACACTTACCAGCGAATGGAGAGTAATACTTACCAGACGGTGGAGAGTAACACTTACCAGGGAGTGGAGAATAACACTCACCAGCGAATGGAGAGTAACACTGACCAGCAAGTGGAGAGTAACACTGACCAGCGAGTGGAGAGTAACACTGACCAGCGAGTGGAGAGTAACACCTACCAGCAAGTGGAGAGTAACACTTACCAGTGAGTGGTGAGTAACACTGACCAGTGAGTGGAGAGTAACACTTACCAGCGAATGGAGAGTAACACTGACCAGCGAGTGGAGAGTAACACTAACCAGCGAGGAGAGAGTAACACTTATCAGTGAGTGGAGAGAAACACTGACCAGCGAGTGGAGAGTAACACTGACCAGCGAGTGGAGAGTAACGCTGACCAGCGATTTGGAGAGTAACACTTACCAAATAGTGGAGAGAATCACTGACCAGTGAGTGGAGAGTAACACTGACCAGGGAGCGGAGAGTAACACTTATCAGAGAGTTGGAGAGTAACACTTACCTATGAGTGGAGAGTACCACAGACCAGTGAGTGGAGAGTAACACTGACCAGCGCGTGGAGAGTAACGCTTACCAGCGAGAGGCTAGTAACAATTACCAGTGAGTGGAGAGTAACACTTACCAGGGAGTGGAGAGTAACAATCAACAGCGAGTGGAGAGTAACACTGAAAAGCGAGTGGAGAATAACACTGACCAGCGAGTGGATAGTAACACTGACCAGCGAGTGGAGAGTAACAATGACCAGTGAACGAAGAGTAACACTGAGCAGCGAGTGGAGAGTAACACTTACCAATGAGAAGAGAGGAACATTGACAAGTGAGTGGAGAGTAACACTGACCAGCGAGTGGAGAGTAACACTGACCAGCGAGTGGAGAGTAACACTTACCAATGAGTGGAGAGAAAGACTGAACAGCGAGTGGAGAGTAACACTGACCAGCGAGCGGAGAGTAACACTTACCAGAGAGTTGGAGAGTAACACTTACCATTGAGTGGAGAGTATCACTCACCAGTGAGTGGAGAGTAACACTGACCAGTGAGTGGAGAGTAACACTGACCAGCGCGTGGAGAGTAACACTTACCAACGAGAATATAATAACACTTACCAGTGAGTGGAGAGTTACACTTCCCAGGGAGTGGAGAGTAACACTCACCAGTGAGAAGAGAGTAACACTGGCGAGCAATTGGAGAGTAAAACTGACCAGCGAGTGGAGAGTAACACTGACCAGAGAGTGGAGAGTAACACTTACCAATGAGTGGAGAGTAAGACTGACCAGCGAGTGGAGAGTAACACTGACCAGCGAGTGGAGAGTAATATTGACCAGCAAGGAGAGAGTAACACTTATCAGTGAGTGGAGAGAAATACTGACCAGCGAGTGGAGAGTAACACTGACAAGCGAGTGGAGAGTAAAGCTGACCAGCGAGTTGGAGACAAACACTTACCAACGAGTGGAGATTATCACTGACCAGTGAGTGGAGAGTAACACTGACCAGCGACCGGAGAGTAACACTTACCAGAGAGTTGGAGAGAAACACTTACCAATGAGTGGAGAGTAACACCGACCAGTGAGAGGAGAGTAACACTGACCAGCGCGTGGAGAGTAACACTTACCAACGAGAGGATAGTAACACTTACCAGTGAGTGGAGAGTAACACTTACCAGGGAGTGGAGAGTAACACTCACCAGTGAATGGAGAGTAACACTGGCGAGAAAGTGGAGAGTAACACTGACCAGCGAGTGGAGAGTAACACTGACCAGCGAGTGGAGAGAAACACTTACCAATGAGTGGAGAGAAAGACTGAACAGCGAGTGGAGAGTAACACTGACCAGCGAGTGGAGAGTAACAATTACCAGCAAGTGGAGAGTAACACTGACCAGCGAGTGGAGAGTAATACTAACCAGCAAGGAGAGAGTAACACTTATCAGTGAGTGGAGAGAAACACTGACCAGCGAGTGGAGAGTAACACTGACAAGCGAGTGGAGAGTAAAGCTTACCAGCGAGTTGGAGAGAAACACTGACCAACGAGTGGAGAGTATCACTGACCAGTGAGTGGAGAGTAACATTGACCAGCGAGCAGAGAGTAACAATTAACAACGAGAGGATAGTAACACTTACCAGTGAGTGGAGAGTAACACTGACCAGCGAGTGGAGAGTAACAGTTACAAGAGAGTAGGAGAGTAACAATTACTAATGAGTGGAGATTAAAACTTACCAGCGTGTAGAGACTAACACTTACCAGTGAGTGCTAAGTAAAACTTACCAATGAGTGGAGAGTAACACTCACCAGCGCAGGGAGAGAAACACTGACCAGCATGTGGAGAGTAACACTGACCAGTGAGTGGAGAGTAATGCTGACCAGCGATTTGGAGAGTAACACTTACCAATGAGTGGAGAGCAAAACTGACCAGCGGGTGGAGAGTAACACTGACCAGCAAGTGGAGAGTAACACTTACCAGCGAATGGAGAGTAATACTTACCAGAGGGTGGAGAGTAACACTTACCAGGGAGTGGAGACTAACACTCACCAGCGAGTGGAGAGTAAAACTGACCAGCAAGTGGAGAGTAACACTGACCAGCGAGTGGAGAGTAACACTGACCAGCGAGTGGAGAGTAACACTTACCAGCAAGTGGAGAGTAACACTTACCAGTGAGTGGTGAGTAACACTGACCAGTGAGTGGAGACTAACACTTACCAGCGAGTGGAGAGTATCACTTACCATGGAGTGCAGAGTAACACTGACCAGCAAGTGGAGAGTAACACTGACCAGCAAGTGGAGAGGAACACTTACCAGTGAGTGGAGAGTAACACTGACCAGGAGTGGAGAGTAACACTCACCAGTGAGTGGAAAGTAACACTGACCAGCAAGTGGAGAGTAACACTGACCAGCGTGTGGAGAGTAACACTAACAAGCGAGTGGAGAGTAACACTTACCAGTGAGTGGAGAGTAACACTTACCAGGGATTGGAGAGTAACACTGAGCAGCGAGTGGAGAGTAACATTAACCAGCGAGGAGAGAGTAACACTTATCAGTGAGTGGAGAGTAACACTTACCAGCGAATGGAGAGTAACACTTACCAGGGAGAGGAGAGTAACACTTAACAGGGAGTGGAGAGTAACGCTCACCAATGAGTGGAAAGTAACACTGACCAGCAAGTGGAGAGTGACACTTACCAGCGCGTGGAGAGTAACACTTACCAGTGAGTAGTGAGTAACACTTACCAGGCAGTGGAGAGTAACACAGACCAGTGAGTGGAGAGTAAAACTTACCAGCGACTGGAGAGTAGCACTGACAAGCGAGTGGAGAGTAACACTTACCAGTGAGTGGAAAGTAACACTGACCAGCGAGTGGAGAGTAACATTTACCAGAGATTTGGAGAGTAACAATTATCAATGATTGGAGAGTAACTCTGACCAGCGATTAGAGAGTAACACTGACCAGCACGTGGAGAGTAACACTGTCCAGTAATTGGAGAGTAAAACCTACCAGTGAGTGGACAGTAACACTGACCAGCGAAGGTGAGTAACACTCAGCAGCGAGGGTAGAGTAACACTGACCAGCAAGTGGAGGGAAACACTGACCATCGAGTGGAGAGTATCACTGACCAGCGAGTGGAGAGTAACACTTTTCAGTGAGTGGAGAGTAAAACTTAACAAAGAGTGGAGAGTAACACTTACCAGCGAGTGGAGAGTAACACTTACCTTGGAGTGCAGAGTAACACTGAGCAGCAAGTGGAGAGTAACACTGACCAGCAAGTGGAGAGGAACACTTACCAGTGAGTGGAGAGTAACACTGACCAGGAGTGGAGAGTCACACTCACCAGTGAGTGGAAAGTAACACTGACCAGCAAGTGGAGAGAAACACTGACCAGCGTGTGGAGAGTAACACTGACCAGCGCGTGGAGAGTAACACTGACAAGCGAGTGGAGAGTAACACTTACCAGTGAGTGGAGAGTAACACTTACCAGGGAGTGGAGAGTAACACTGAGCAGCGAGTGGAGAGTAACATTAACCAGCGAGGAGAGAGTAACACTTATCAGTGAGTGGAGAGAAACACTGACCAGCGAGTGGAGAGTAACACTTACCAGCGCATCGAGAGTAACACATATCAGGGAGAGGAGAGTAACACTTACCAGGGAGTGGAGAGTAACGCTCACCAATGAGTGGAAAGTAACATTGACTAGCAATTGGAGAGTAACACTGACCAGCGCGTGGAGAGTAAGACTTACCAGCAACTGGAGAGTAACACTGAGAAGCGAGTGGAGAGTAACATTTACCAGTGAGTGGAGAGTAACACTGACCAGCGAGTGGAGTGTAACACTTACCAGAGAGTTGGAGAGTAACACTTACCAATGAGTGGAGAGTAACACTTAACAGAGATGGAGAGTAACACTTGACAATGAGTGGAGAGTAACACTTACCATTGAGTGGAGAGTAACACTTACCAGCGCGTGGAGAGTAACACTTACCAGTGAGTCGAGCGTAACACTTACCAGGGAGTGGAGAGTAACACTCACCAGCGAGTGGAGAGTAACACTGACCAGCAAGTGGAGAGTGACACTTACCAGCGCGTGGAAAGTAACACTTACCAGTGAGTGGAGAGTAACATTTACCAGGGAGTGGAGAGTAACACTCACTAGCGAGTGGAGAGTAACACTGACCAGCGAGTGGAGAGTAACATGACCAGCGAGTGGAGAGTAACACTTACCAGTGAGTGGAGAGTAACACTTACCGGGGAGTGGAGAGTAACACAGACCAGTGAGTGGAGAGTAAAACGTACCAGCGACTGGAGAGTAGCACTGACAAGCGAGTGGAGAGTAACACTTACCAGTGAGTGGAAAGTAACACTGACCAGCGAGTGGAGAGTATCATTTACCAGAGATTTGTAGAGTAACAATTACCAATGAGTGGAGAGTAACACTGATCAGGGAGTGGAGAGCAACACTAACAAGCGAGTCGAGAGTAACACTTACCAGGGTGTGGAGAGTAACACTCACCCGTGAGTGGAGAGTAACACTGACCAGCAAGTGGAGTGTAACACTGACCATTGAGTGGAGAGTAACACTGACCCGTGAGTGGAGAGTAACAATTACCAGCGAGTGGAGAGTAACACTTACCAGAGGGTTGGAGTTTAACACTTACCAATGAGTGGAGAGTAACACTTACCAGCGAGTTGGAGTATAACACTTACCAAAGAATGGAGAGTAACACGTACCAGTGAGTGGAGAATAACACTTGCCAATGAGTGGAGAGTAACACTTACCAGGGAGTGGAGATTAACAATCAACAGCAAGTGGAGAGTAACAATGACCACAAGTGGAGAGTAACACTGACCAGTGAGTGAATAGTAACACTGACCAGCGAGTGGAGAGTATCACTTACCAGCGAACGGAGAGTGACACTGAGCAGTGAGTGGAGAGTTACACTTACCAATGAGTGGAGAGGAACTTTGACCAGTGAGTGGAGAGTAACACTTATAAGCGAGTGAAGAGAAATATTTACAAGTGGGTGGAGAATAACACTTAACAGCGAATGGAGAGTAACACTTAATGGCAAGAGGAGAGTAACACTTACTAGCGAGTGGAGAGTAACACTGACCAGCAAGTGGAGAGTAACATTAACCAGTGAGGAGAGAGTAACACTTATCAGTGGGTGCAGAGAATAACTGACCAGCGAGTGGAGAGTAACACTGACAAGCAAGTGGAAAGTAAAGCTGACCAGCGAGTTGGAGAGACAAACTTACCAACAAGTGGAGATTATCACTGACCAGTGAGTGGAGAGTAACACTGACCAGCGAGCGGAGAGTAACAATCAACAGCGAGTGGAGAGTAACACTGACCAGTGAGTGGAGAGTAACACTGACCAGTGAGTCGAGAGTAACACTGACCAGCGCATGGAGAGTAACACTTACCAACGAAAGGATAGTAACACTTACCAGTGAGTGGAGAGCAACACTTACCAGGGAGTGGAGAGTAACACTCACCAGTGAGTGGAGAGTAACACTGGCGAGCAAGTGGAGAGTAACACTGACCAGCGATTGGAGAGTAACACTGACCAGCGAGGGGAGAGTAACACTTACCAGAGAGTGGAGAGTAACACTTACTAATGAGTGGAGAGTAATATTACCAGCGACTAGAGAGTAACACTTACCAGTGAGTGCAGTTTAAAACTTACCAATGAGTGGAGAGTAACAGTCAACCAGCGAGGGGAGAGTAACACTGACCAGCGAGTGGAGAGTAACACTGACCAGCAAGTGGAGAGTAACACTTACCAGCGAGTGGAGAGTAATACTTACCAGTGAGTGGAGAGTAACACTTACCAGGGAGTGGAGAGTCACACTCACCAGCGAGTGGAGAGTAACGCTGACCAGCTAGTGGAGAGTAACACTGACCAGCAAGTGGAGAGTAACACTGACCAGCGAGTGGAGAGTAACACTTACCAGCGAGTGGAGAGTAAAACTTACCAGTGATTGTTGAGTAACACTGACCAGTGAGTGGAGAGTAACACTGCCCAGCAAGTGGAGAGTAACACTGACAAGCGAGTGGAGAGTAAAGCTGACCAGTGAGTTTGAGAGAAACACTTACCAAATAGTGGTGAGTATCACTGACCAGTGAGAGGAGAGTAACACTGACCAGCGAGCGGAGAGTAACACTTACCTGAGAGTTGGAGAGTAACAAATACCAATGAGTGGAGAGTAACACAGACCCGTGAGTGGAGAGTAATACTGACCAGCTCGTGGAAAGTAACACTTACAAACGAGAGGATAGTAACACTTACCAGTGAGTGGAGAGTAACACTTAACAGGGAGTGGAGAGTAACACTCACCACTGAGTGGAGACTAACACTGGCGAGCAAGTGGAGAGTAACACTGACCAGCGGGTGGAGAGTAACACTTACCATCGAGTGGAGAGTAACACTGACCAGCGAGTGGAGAGTAACACTGACAAGCGAGTGGAGAGTAAAGCTGACCAGCGATTTGGAGAGAAACACTTACCAACGAGTGGAGAGTATCACTGACCAGTGAGCGGAGAGTAACACTGACCAGCGAGCGGAGAGTAACACTTATCAGAGAGTTTGAAAGTAACTCTTACCAATGTTTGGAGAGTAACACTGACCAGTGATTGGAGAGTAACACTTACCAACGAGAGGATAGTAACACTTACCAGTGAGTGGAGAGTAACACTTACCAGGGAGTGGAGAGTAACACTCACCAGTGAGTGGAGAGTAACACTGGCCAGCAAATGGAGAGTAACACTGACCAGTGAGTGGAGAGTAACACTGACCAGCGAGTGGAGAGTAACACTTACAAGAGAGTTGGAGAGTAACACTTACTAATGAGTGGAGAGTAAAACTTACCAGCGAGTAGAGAGTAACACTTACCAGTGAGTGCAGAGTAAAACTTACAAATGTGTGGAGAGTAACATTCACAAGCGAGTGGAGAGTAACACTGACCAGCGAGTGGAGAGTAACGCTGACCAGAAAGTGGAAAGTAACACTTACCAGCGAGTGGAGAGTAACACGTACCAGAGAGTTGGAGAGTAACACTTACCAATGAGTGGAGAGCAAGACTGACCAGCGAGTGGAGAGTAACACTGACCAGAAAGTGGAAAGTAACACTTACCAGCGAGTGGAGAGTAACACGTACCAGAGAGTTGGAGAGTAACACTTACCAATGAGTGGAGAGTAACACTGACCAGCGCGTGGAGAGTAACTATTACCAGCGAGTGGAGAGTAACACTTACCAGTGAGTGGGGAGTACCACTTACCAGGGTCTGGAGACTAACACCCACCAGTGAGTGGAGAGTAACACTGAACCAGCGAGTGGAGAGTAAAGCTGACCAGCGAGTGGAGGGTAACACTTACCAGTGAATGGAGAGTAACACTGACCAGCGAGTGGAGAGTAACAAATACCAGTGCGTGGAGAGTAACACTGACCAGAAGGTGGAGAGTAACACTTACCAATGAGTGGAGAGGAGCACTGAACAGTGAGTGGAGAGTAACACTTACCAGTGTGTGGAGAGTAACACTTACCAGGGAGTGGAGAGGAACACTCACCAGTGAGTGGAGAGTAACACTGACCAGTGAGTGGAGAGTAACACTGACCCGCGAGTGGAGAGTAACACTTACCAGCGAGTGGAGAGTAATACTTACCAGAGACTCGGAGAGTAACACTGATCAGTGGCTTGGAGTGTAACACTTACCAATGAGTGGAGAGTACCACTTACCAGAGAGTTCGAGTGTAACATTTACCAATGAATGGAGGGAACACTTACCAGTGAGAGGAGAGTAACACTTGCCAATGAGTGGAGATTAACACTTACCAGGGAGTGGAGAGTAACAATCAACAGCGAGTGGAGAGTAACACTGACCAGTGAGTGGAGAGTAACACTGACCAGCGAGTGGATAGTAACACTGACCAGCGAGTGGAGAGTAACACTTACAAGCGAATGGAGAGTAACACTGAGCAGCGAGTAGAGAGTAACACTTACCAGCGAGTGGAGAGTAACACTAAACAGCGAGGAGAGAGTAACACTTATCAGTGAGTGGAGAGAAACACAGACCAAATAGTGGAGCGTATCACTGACCAGTGAGTGGAGAGTTACACTGACCAGCGAGCGGAGTGTAACAATTAGCAGAGAGTTGGAGAGTAACACTTACCATTGAGTGGAGAGTAACACTGACCAGCGCGTGGAGAGTAACACTTACCAACGAGAGGATAGTAACACTTCCCAGTGAGTGGAGAGTAAAACTTCCCAGGGTGTGGAGAGTAACACTTAACAGTGAGTGGAGAGTAACACTGGCGAGCAATTGGAGAGTAACACTGACCAGTGAGTGGAGAGTAACACTGACCAGAGAGTGGAGAGTAACACTTACCAATGAGTGGAGAGTAAGACTGACCAGCGAGTGGAGAGTAACACTGACCAGCAAGTGGAGAGTAACACTTACCAGCGAGTGGAGAGTAATACTTACCAGTGAGTGGAGAGTAACACTTACCAGGGAGTGGAGAGTAACACTCACCAGCGAGTGGAGAGTAACACTGACCAGCTAGTGGAGAGTAACACTGACCAGCAAGTGGAGAGTTACACTGACCAGCGAGTGGAGAGTAACACTTACCAGCGAGTGGAGAGTAAAACGTACCAGTGATTGTTGAGTAACACTGACCAGTGAGTGGAGAGTAACACTGCCCAGTAAGTGGAGAGTAACACTGACAAGCGAGTGGAGAGTAAAGCTGACCAGTGAGTTGGAGAGAAACACTTACCAAATAGTGGTGAGTATCACTGACCAGTGAGAGGAGAATAACACTGACCAGCAAGCGGAGAGTAACACTTACCTGAGAGTTGGAGAGTAACAAATACCAATGAGTGGAGAGTAACACAGACCAGTGAGTGGAGAGTAATACTGACCAGCTCGTGGAAAGTAACACTTACAAACGAGAGGATAGTAACACTTACCAGTGAGTGGAGAGTAACACTTACCAGGGAGTGGAGAGTAACACTCACCCGTGAGTGGAGACTAACACTGGCGAGCAAGTGGAGAGTAACACTGACCAGCGAGTGGAGAGTAACACTGACCAGCGGGTGGAGAGTAACACTTACCATCGAGTGGAGAGTAACACTGACCAGCGAGTGGAGAGTAACACTGACAAGCGAGTGGAGAGTAAAGCTGACCAGCGATTTGGAGAGAAACACTTACCAACGAGTGGAGAGTATCACTGACCAGTGAGCGGAGAGTAACACTGACCAGCGAGCGGAGAGTAACACTTATCAGAGAGTTTGAAAGTAACTCTTACCAATGTTTGGAGAGTAACACTGACCAGTGATTGGAGAGTAACACTTACCAACGAGAGGATAGTAACACTTACCAGTGAGTGGAGAGTAACACTTATCAGGGAGTGGAGAGTAACACTCACCAGTGAGTGGAGAGTAACACTGGCCAGCAAATGGAGAGTAACACTGACCAGTGAGTGGAGAGCAACACTGACCAGCGAGTGGAGAGTAACACTTACAAGAGAGTTGGAGAGTAACACTTACTAATGAGTGGAGAGTAAAACTTACCAGCGAGTAGAGAGTAACACTTACCAGTGAGTGCAGAGTAAAACTTACAAATGTGTGGAGAGTAACATTCACCAGCGAGTGGAGAGTAACACTGACCAGCGAGTGGAGAGTAACACTGACCAGAAAGTGGAGAGTAACACTTACCAGCGAGTGGAGAGTAACACGTACCAGAGAGTTGGAGAGTAACACTTACCAATGAGTGGAGAGCAAGACTGACCAGCGAGTGGAGAGTAACACTGACCAGAAAGTGGAGAGTAACACTTACCAGCGAGTGGAGAGTAACACGTACCAGAGAGTTGGAGAGTAACACTTACCAATGAGTGGAGAGTAACACTGACCAGCGTGTGGAGAGTAACTATTACCAGCGAGTGGAGAGTAACACTTACCAGTGAGTGGGGAGTACCACTTACCAGGGTCTGGAGACTAACACCCACCAGTGAGTGGAGAGTAACACTGACCAGCGAGTGGATAGTAAAGCTGACCAGCGAGTGGAGAGTAACACTTACCAGTGAATGGAGAGTAACACTGACCAGCGAGTGGAGAGTAACAAATACCAGTGAGTGGAGAGTAACACTGATCAGCCAGTGGAGAGTAACACTTACCAATGAGTGGAGAGGAGCACTGAACAGTGAGTGGAGAGTAACACTTACCAGTGAGTGGAGAGTAACACTTACCAGGGAGTGGAGAGGAACACTCACCAGTGAGTGGAGAGTAACACTGACCAGTGAGTGGAGAGTAACACTGACCCACGAGTGGAGCGTAACACTTACCAGCGAGTGGAGAGTAAAACTTACCAGAGACTCGGAGAGTAACACTTATCAGTGGCTTGGAGTGTAACACTTACCAATGAGTGGAGAGTACCACTTACCAGACAGTTCGAGTGTAACACTTACCAATGAATGGAGGGAACACTTACCAGTGAGAGGAAAGTAACACTTGCCAATGAGTGGAGATTAACACGTACCAGGGAGTGGAGAGTAACAATCAACAGCGAGTGGAGAGTAACACTGACCAGTGAGTGGAGAGTAACACTGACCAGCGAGTGGATTGTAACACTGACCAGCGAGTGGAGAGTAACACTTACAAGCGAATGGAGAGTAACACTGAGCAGCGAGTAGAGAGTAACACTTACCAGCGAGTGGAGAGTAACACTAAACAGCGAGGAGAGAGTAACACTTATCAGTGAGTGGAGAGAAACACAGACCAAATAGTGGAGCGTATCACTGACCAGTGAGTGGAGAGTTACACTGACCAGCGAGCGGAGAGTAACAATTAACAGAGAGTTGGAGAGTAACACTTACCATTGAGTGGAGAGTAACACTGACCAGCGCGTGGAGAGTAACACTTACCAACGAGAGGATAGTAACACTTACCAGTGAGTGGAGAGTAACACTTCCCAGGGAGTGGAGAGTAACACTTACCAGTGAGTGGAGAGTAACACTGGGGAGCAATTGGAGAGTAACACTGACCAGTGAGTGGAGAGTAACACTGACCAGAGAGTGGAGAGTAACACTTACCAATGAGTGGAGAGTAAGACTGACCAGCGAGTGGAGTGTAACACTGACCAGCGAGTGGAGAGTAATATTGACCAGCAAGGAGAGTGTAACACTTATCAGTGAGTGGAGAGAAACACTGACCAGCGAGTGGAGAGCAAAGCTGACCAGCGAGTTGGAGAGAAACACTTACCAAGGAGTGGAGAGTATCACTGACCAGTGAGTGGAGAGTAACACTGACCAGCGACCGGAGAGTAACACTTACCAGAGAGTTGGAGAGAAACCCTCACCAATGAGTGGAGAGTAACACTGAACAGTGAGTGGAGAGTAACACTGACCAGCGCGTGGAGAGTAAAACTTACCAACGAGAGGATAGTAACACTTACCAGTGAGTGGAGAGTAACACTCACCAGGGAGTGGAGAGTAACACTCACCAGTGAATGAGAGTAACACTCGTGAGAAAGTGGAGAGTAACACTGACCAGCGAGTGGAGAGTAACACCTACCAGCGAGTAGAGAGTAACACTGACCAGCGAGTGGAGAGTAATATTAACCAGCAAGGAGAGAGTAACACTTAACAGTGAGTGGAGAGAAACACTGACAAGCGAGTGGAGAGTAAAGCTTACCAGCGAGTTTGAGAGTAACATATACCAATGAGTGGAGAGTAACACTGACCAGTGAGTGGAGAGTAACACTGACCAGCGAGCGGAGAGTAACACTTACCAACGAGAGGATAGTAACACTTACCAGTGAGTGGAGAGTAACACTTGCAAGAGAGTAACAATTACTAATGAGTGGAGAGTAAAACTTACCAGCGTGTAAAGAGTAAAACTTACCAGTGAGTGCATAGTAAAACTTACCAATGAGTGGAGAGTAACACTCACCAGTGAATGGAGAGTAACACAGACCAGCAAGTGGAGAGTAACACTGACCAGCGAGTGGAGAGTAACGCTGACCAGCGATTTGGAGAGTAACATTTACCAATGTGTGAAGAGCAAAACTGACCAGCGAGTGGAGAGTAACACTGACCAGCAAGTGGAGAGTAACACTTACCAGCGAATGGAGAGTACTACTTACCAGAGGGTGGAGAGTAACACTTACCAGGGAGTGGAGACTAACACTCACCAGCGAATGGAGAGTAACACTGACCAGCAAGTGGAGAGTAACACTGACCAGCGAGTGGAGAGTAACACTGACCAGCGAGTGGAGAGTAACACCTACCAGCAAGTGGAGAGTAACACTTACCAGTGAGTGGTGAGTAACACTGACCAGTGAGTGGAGAGTAACACTTACCAGCGAATGGAGAGTAACACTGACCAGCGAGTGGAGAGTAACACTAACCAACGAGGAGAGAGTAACACTTATCAGTGAGTGGAGAGAAACACTGACCAGCGAGTGGAGAGTAACGCTGACCAGCGATTTGGAGAGTAACACTTACCAAATAGTGGAGAGTATCACTGACCAGTGAGTGGAGAGTAACACTGACCAGGAAGCGGAGAGTAACACTTATCAGAGAGTTGGAGAGTAACACTTACCTATGAGTGGAGAGTACCACAGACCAGTGAGTGGAGAGTAACACTGACCAGCGCGTGGAGAGTAACGCTTACCAGCGAGAGGATAGTAACACTTACCAATGATTGGAGAGTAAGACTGACCAGCGAGTGGAGAGTAACACTGAACAGCAAGTGGAGAGTAACACTTACCAGCGAGTGGAGAGTAATACTTACCAGTGAGTGGAGAGTAACACTTACCAGGGAGTGGAGAGTAACACTCACCAGCGAGTGGAGAGTAACACTGACCAGCTAGTGGAGAGTAACACTGACCAGCAAGTGGAGAGTAACACTGACCAGCGAGTGGAGAGTAACACTTACCAGCGAGTGGAGAGTAAAACTTACCAGTGATTGTTGAGTAACACTGACCAGTGAGTGGAGAGTAACACTGCCCAGCAAGTGGAGAGTAACACTGACAAGCGAGTGGAGAGTACAGCTGACCAGTGAGTTGGAGAGAAACACTTACCAAATAGTGGTGAGTTTCACTGACCAGTGAGAGGAGAGTAACACTGACCAGCGAGCGGAGAGTAACACTTACCTGAGAGTTGGAGAGTAACAAATACCAATGAGTGGAGAGTAACAGAGACCAGTGAGTGGAGAGTAATACTGACCAGCTCGTGGAAAGTAACACTTACAAACGAGAGGATAGTAACACTTACCAGTGAGTGGAGAGTAACACTTACCAGGGAGTGGAGAGTAACACTCACCAGTGAGTGGAGACTAACACTGGCGAGCAAGTGGAGAGTAACACTGACCAGCGAGTGGAGAGTAACACTGACCAGCGGGTGGAGAGTAACACTTACCATCGAGTGGAGAGTAACACTGACCAGCGAGTGGAGAGTAACACTGACAAGCGAGTGGAGAGTAAAGCTGACCAGCGATTTGGAGAGAAACACTTACCAACGGGTGGAGAGTATCACTGACCAGTGAGCGGAGAGTAACACTGACCAGCGAGCGGAGAGTAACACTTATCAGAGAGTTGGAAAGTAACACTTACCAATGTTTGGAGAGTAACACTGACCAGTGATTGGAGAGTAACACTTACCAACGAGAGGATAGTAACACTTACCAGTGAGTGGAGAGTAACACTTACCAGGGAGTGGAGAGTAACACTCACCAGTGAGTGGAGAGTAACAATGGCCAGCAAATGGAGAGTAACACTGACCAGTGAGTTGAGAGTAACACTGACCAGCGAGTGGAGAGTAACACTTACTAATGAGTGGAGAGTAAAACTTACCAGCGAGTAGAGAGTAACACTTACCAGTGAGTACAGAGTAAAACTTACAAATGTGTGGAGAGTAACATTCACCAGCGAGTGGAGAGTAACACTGACCAGCGAGTGGAGAGTAACACTGACCAGAAAGTGGAGAGTAACACTTACCAGCGAGTGGAGAGTAACACTTACCAGAGAGTTGGAGAGTAACACTTACCAATGAGTGGAGAGCAAAACTGACCAGCGAGTGGAGAGTAACACTGACCAGAAAGTGGAGAGTAACACTTACCAGCGAGTGGAGAGTAACACGTACCAGAGAGTTGGAGAGTAACACTTACCAATGAGTGGAGAGTAACACTGACCAGCGCGTGGAGAGTAACTATTACCAGCGAGTGGAGAGTAACACTTACCAGTGAGTGGGGAGTACCACTTACCAGGGTCTGGAGACTAACACCCACCAGTGAGTGGAGAGTAACACTGACCAGCGAGTGGAGAGTAAAGCTGACCAGCGAGTGGAGAGTAACACTTACCAGTGAATGGAGAGTAACACTGACCAGCGAGTGGAGAGTAACAAATACCAGTGAGTGGAGGGTAACACTGACCAGCCAGTGGAGAGTAACACTTACCAATGAGTGGAGAGGAGCACTGACCAGCGAGTGGAGAGTAACAAATACCAGTGAGTGGAGAGTAACACTGACCAGCCAGTGGAGAGTAACACTTACCAATGAGTGGAGAGGAGCACTGAACAGTGAGTGGAGAGTAACACTTACCAGTGAGTGGAGAGTAACACTTACCAGGGAGTGGAGAGTAACACTCACCAGTGAGTGGAGAGTAACACTGACCAGTGAGTGGAGAGTAACACTGACCCGCGAGTGGAGAGTAACACTTACCAGCGAGTGGAGAGTAATACTTACCAGAGACTCGGAGAGTAACACTTATCAGTGGCTTGGAGTGTAACACTTACCAATGAGTGGAGAGTACCACTTACCAGTGAGTTCGAGTGTAACACTTACCAATGAATGGAGGGAACACTTACCAGTGAGAGGAGAGTAACACTTGCCAATGAGTGGAGATTAACACTTACCAGGGAGTGGAGAGTAACGATCAACAGCGAGTGGAGAGTAACACTGACCAGTGAGTGGAGAGTAACACTGACCAGCGAGTGGATAGTAACACTGACCAGCGAGAGGAGAGTAACACCTACAAGCGAATGGAGAGTAACACTGAGCAGCGAGTAGAGAGTAACACTTACCAGCGAGTGGAGAGTAACACTAAACAGCGAGGAGAGAGTAACACTTATCAGTGAGTGGAGAGAAACACAGACCAAATAGTGGAGCGTATCACTGACCAGTGAGTGGAGAGTTACACTGACCAGCGAGCGGAGAGTAACAATTAGCAGAGAGTTGGAGAGTAACACTTACCATTGAGTGGAGAGTAACACTGACCAGCGCATGGAGAGTAACACTTACCAACGAGAGGATAGTAACACTTCCCAGTGAGTGGAGAGTAACACTTCCCAGGGAGTGGAGAGTAACACTTACCAGTGAGTGGAGAGTAACACTGGCGAGCAATTGGAGAGTAACACTGACCAGTGAGTGAAGAGTAACACTGACCAGAGAGTGGAGAGTAACACTTACCAATGATTGGAGAGTAAGACTGACCAGCGAGTGGAGAGTAACACTGACCAGCGAGTGGAGAGTAATATTGACCAGCAAGGAGAGAGTAACACTTATCAGTGAGTGGAGAGAAACACTGACCAGAGAGTGGAGAGTAACACTGACAAGCGAGTGGAGAGTGAAGCTGACCAGCGAGTTGGAGAGAAACACTTACCAAGGAGTGGAGAGTATCACTGACCAGTGAGTGGAGAGTAACACTGACCAGCGACCGCAGTTTAACACTTACCAGAGAGTTGGAGAGAAACACTTACCAATGAGTGGAGAGTAACACTGAAAAGTGAGTGGAGAGTAACACTGACCAGCGCGTGGAGAGTAACACTTACCAACGAGAGGATAGTAACACTTACCATTGAGTGGAAAGTAACACTCACCAGGGAGTGGAGAGTAAAACTCACCAGTGAATGGAGAGTAACACTCGTGAGAAAGTGGAGAGTAACACTGACCAGCGAGTGGAGAGTAACACTTACCAACGAGAGGATAGTAACACTTCCCAGTGAGTGGAGAGTAACACTTCCCAGGGAGTGGAGAGTAACACTTACCAGTGAGTGGAGAGTAACACTGGCGAGCAATTGGAGAGTAACACTGACCAGTGAGTAAAGAGTAACACTGACCAGAGAGTGGAGAGTAACACTTACCAATGAGTGGAGAGTAAGACTGACCAGCGAGTGGAGAGTAACACTGACCAGCGAGTGGCGAGTAATATTGACCAGCAAGGAGAGAGTAACACTTATCAGTGAGTGGAGAGAAACACTGACCAGAGAGTGGAGAGTAACACTGACAAGCGTGTGGAGAGTAAAGCTGACCAGCGAGTTGGAGAGAAACACTTAACAAGGAGTGGAGAGTATCACTGACCAGTGAGTGGAGAGTAACACTGACCAGCGACCGCAGTTTAACACTTACCAGAGAGTTGGAGAGAAACACTTACCAATGAGTGGAGAGTAACACTGAAAAGTGAGTGGAGAGTAACACTGACCAGCGCGTGGAGAGTAACACTTACCAACGAGAGGATAGTAACACTTACCATTGAGTGGAGAGTAACACTCACCAGGGAGTGGAGAGTAAAACTCACCAGTGAATGGAGAGTAACACTCGTGAGAAAGTGGAGAGTAACACTGACCAGCGAGTGGAGAGTAACACCTACCAGCGAGTGGAGAGTAACACTGACCAGCGAGTGGAGAGTAATAGTAACCAGCAAGGAGAGAGTAACACTTATCAGTGAGTGGAGAGAAACACTGACAAGCGAGTGGAGAGTAAAGCTTACCAGCGAGTTGGAGAGTAACATATACCAATGAGTGGAGAGTAACACTGACCAGTGAGTGGAGAGTAACACTGACCAGCGGGCGGAGAGTAACACTTACCAACGAGAGGATAGTAACACTTACCAGTGAGTGGAGAGTAACACTTGCAAGAGAGTAACAATTACTAATGAGTGGAGAGTAAAACTTACAAGCGTGTAGAGAGTAAAACTTACCAGTGAGTGCATAGTAAAACTTACCAATGAGTGGAGAGTAACACTCACCAGTGAATGGAGAGTAACACAGACCAGCAAGTGGAGAGTAACACTGACCAGCGAGTGGAGAGTAACGCTGACCAGCGATTTGGAGAGTAACATTTACCAATGTGTGAAGAGCAAAACTGACCAGCGAGTGGAGAGTAACACTGACCAGCAAGTGGAGAGTAACACTTACCAGCGAATGGAGAGTAATACTTACCAGAGGGTGGAGAGTAACACTTACCAGGGAGTGGAGAATAACACTCACCAGCGAATGGAGAGTAACACTGACCAGCAAGTGGAGAGTAACACTGACCAGCGAGTGGAGAGTAACACTGACCAGCGAGTGGAGAGTAACACCTACCAGCAAGTGGAGAGTAACACTTACCAGTGAGTGGTGAGTAACACTGACCAGTGAGTGGAGAGTAACACTTACCAGCGAATGGAGAGTAACACTGACCAGCGAGTGGAGAGTAACACTAACCAGCGAGGAGAGAGTAACACTTATCAGTGAGTGGAGAGAAACACTGACCAGCGAGTGGAGAGTAACACTGACCAGCGAGTGGAGAGTAACGCTGACCAGCGATTTGGAGAGTAACACTTACCAAATAGTGGAGAGAATCACTGACCAGTGAGTGGAGAGTAACACTGACCAGGGAGCGGAGAGTAACACTTATCAGAGAGTTGGAGAGTAACACTTACCTATGAGTGGAGAGTACCACAGACCAGTGAGTGGAGAGTAACACTGACCAGCGCGTGGAGAGTAACGCTTACCAGCGAGAGGCTAGTAACAATTACCAGTGAGTGGAGAGTAACACTTACCAGGGAGTG
This sequence comes from Carcharodon carcharias, assembly GCF_017639515.1. NCBI lineage: Eukaryota > Metazoa > Chordata > Chondrichthyes > Lamniformes > Lamnidae > Carcharodon > Carcharodon carcharias. The sequence goes on along the minus strand of NW_024470542.1, from coordinate 32,621 downwards.
GAGAGTAACAATCAACAGCGAGTGGAGAGTAACACTGAAAAGCGAGTGGAGAATAACACTGACCAGCGAGTGGATAGTAACACTGACCAGCGAGTGGAGAGTAACAATGACCAGTGAACGAAGAGTAACACTGAGCAGCGAGTGGAGAGTAACACTTACCAATGAGAAGAGAGGAACATTGACAAGTGAGTGGAGAGTAACACTGACCAGCGAGTGGAGAGTAACACTGACCAGCGAGTGGAGAGTAACACTTACCAATGAGTGGAGAGAAAGACTGAACAGCGAGTGGAGAGTAACACTGACCAGCGAGCGGAGAGTAACACTTACCAGAGAGTTGGAGAGTAACACTTACCATTGAGTGGAGAGTATCACTCACCAGTGAGTGGAGAGTAACACTGACCAGTGAGTGGAGAGTAACACTGACCAGCGCGTGGAGAGTAACACTTACCAACGAGAATATAATAACACTTACCAGTGAGTGGAGAGTTACACTTCCCAGGGAGTGGAGAGTAACACTCACCAGTGAGAAGAGAGTAACACTGGCGAGCAATTGGAGAGTAAAACTGACCAGCGAGTGGAGAGTAACACTGACCAGAGAGTGGAGAGTAACACTTACCAATGAGTGGAGAGTAAGACTGACCAGCGAGTGGAGAGTAACACTGACCAGCGAGTGGAGAGTAATATTGACCAGCAAGGAGAGAGTAACACTTATCAGTGAGTGGAGAGAAATACTGACCAGCGAGTGGAGAGTAACACTGACAAGCGAGTGGAGAGTAAAGCTGACCAGCGAGTTGGAGACAAACACTTACCAACGAGTGGAGATTATCACTGACCAGTGAGTGGAGAGTAACACTGACCAGCGACCGGAGAGTAACACTTACCAGAGAGTTGGAGAGAAACACTTACCAATGAGTGGAGAGTAACACCGACCAGTGAGAGGAGAGTAACACTGACCAGCGCGTGGAGAGTAACACTTACCAACGAGAGGATAGTAACACTTACCAGTGAGTGGAGAGTAACACTTACCAGGGAGTGGAGAGTAACACTCACCAGTGAATGGAGAGTAACACTGGCGAGAAAGTGGAGAGTAACACTGACCAGCGAGTGGAGAGTAACACTGACCAGCGAGTGGAGAGAAACACTTACCAATGAGTGGAGAGAAAGACTGAACAGCGAGTGGAGAGTAACACTGACCAGCGAGTGGAGAGTAACAATTACCAGCAAGTGGAGAGTAACACTGACCAGCGAGTGGAGAGTAATACTAACCAGCAAGGAGAGAGTAACACTTATCAGTGAGTGGAGAGAAACACTGACCAGCGAGTGGAGAGTAACACTGACAAGCGAGTGGAGAGTAAAGCTTACCAGCGAGTTGGAGAGAAACACTGACCAACGAGTGGAGAGTATCACTGACCAGTGAGTGGAGAGTAACACTGACCAGCGAGCAGAGAGTAACAATTAACAACGAGAGGATAGTAACACTTACCAGTGAGTGGAGAGTAACACTGACCAGCGAGTGGAGAGTAACAGTTACAAGAGAGTAGGAGAGTAACAATTACTAATGAGTGGAGATTAAAACTTACCAGCGTGTAGAGACTAACACTTACCAGTGAGTGCTAAGTAAAACTTACCAATGAGTGGAGAGTAACACTCACCAACGCAGGGAGAGAAACACTGACCAGCATGTGGAGAGTAACACTGACCAGTGAGTGGAGAGTAATGCTGACCAGCGATTTGGAGAGTAACACTTACCAATGAGTGGAGAGCAAAACTGACCAGCGGGTGGAGAGTAACACTGACCAGCAAGTGGAGAGTAACACTTACCAGCGAATGGAGAGTAATACTTACCAGAGGGTGGAGAGTAACACTTACCAGGGAGTGGAGACTAACACTCACCAGCGAGTGGAGAGTAAAACTGACCAGCAAGTGGAGAGTAACACTGACCAGCGAGTGGAGAGTAACACTGACCAGCGAGTGGAGAGTAACACTTACCAGCAAGTGGAGAGTAACACTTACCAGTGAGTGGTGAGTAACACTGACCAGTGAGTGGAGACTAACACTTACCAGCGAGTGGAGAGTATCACTTACCATGGAGTGCAGAGTAACACTGACCAGCAAGTGGAGAGTAACACTGACCAGCAAGTGGAGAGGAACACTTACCAGTGAGTGGAGAGTAACACTGACCAGGAGTGGAGAGTAACACTCACCAGTGAGTGGAAAGTAACACTGACCAGCAAGTGGAGAGTAACACTGACCAGCGTGTGGAGAGTAACACTAACAAGCGAGTGGAGAGTAACACTTACCAGTGAGTGGAGAGTAACACTTACCAGGGATTGGAGAGTAACACTGAGCAGCGAGTGGAGAGTAACATTAACCAGCGAGGAGAGAGTAACACTTATCAGTGAGTGGAGAGTAACACTTACCAGCGAATGGAGAGTAACACTTACCAGGGAGAGGAGAGTAACACTTAACAGGGAGTGGAGAGTAACGCTCACCAATGAGTGGAAAGTAACACTGACCAGCAAGTGGAGAGTGACACTTACCAGCGCGTGGAGAGTAACACTTACCAGTGAGTAGTGAGTAACACTTACCAGGCAGTGGAGAGTAACACAGACCAGTGAGTGGAGAGTAAAACTTACCAGCGACTGGAGAGTAGCACTGACAAGCGAGTGGAGAGTAACACTTACCAGTGAGTGGAAAGTAACACTGACCAGCGAGTGGAGAGTAACATTTACCAGAGATTTGGAGAGTAACAATTATCAATGATTGGAGAGTAACTCTGACCAGCGATTAGAGAGTAACACTGACCAGCACGTGGAGAGTAACACTGTCCAGTAATTGGAGAGTAAAACCTACCAGTGAGTGGACAGTAACACTGACCAGCGAAGGTGAGTAACACTCAGCAGCGAGGGTAGAGTAACACTGACCAGCAAGTGGAGGGAAACACTGACCATCGAGTGGAGAGTATCACTGACCAGCGAGTGGAGAGTAACACTTTTCAGTGAGTGGAGAGTAAAACTTAACAAAGAGTGGAGAGTAACACTTACCAGCGAGTGGAGAGTAACACTTACCTTGGAGTGCAGAGTAACACTGAGCAGCAAGTGGAGAGTAACACTGACCAGCAAGTGGAGAGGAACACTTACCAGTGAGTGGAGAGTAACACTGACCAGGAGTGGAGAGTCACACTCACCAGTGAGTGGAAAGTAACACTGACCAGCAAGTGGAGAGAAACACTGACCAGCGTGTGGAGAGTAACACTGACCAGCGCGTGGAGAGTAACACTGACAAGCGAGTGGAGAGTAACACTTACCAGTGAGTGGAGAGTAACACTTACCAGGGAGTGGAGAGTAACACTGAGCAGCGAGTGGAGAGTAACATTAACCAGCGAGGAGAGAGTAACACTTATCAGTGAGTGGAGAGAAACACTGACCAGCGAGTGGAGAGTAACACTTACCAGCGCATCGAGAGTAACACATATCAGGGAGAGGAGAGTAACACTTACCAGGGAGTGGAGAGTAACGCTCACCAATGAGTGGAAAGTAACATTGACTAGCAATTGGAGAGTAACACTGACCAGCGCGTGGAGAGTAAGACTTACCAGCAACTGGAGAGTAACACTGAGAAGCGAGTGGAGAGTAACATTTACCAGTGAGTGGAGAGTAACACTGACCAGCGAGTGGAGTGTAACACTTACCAGAGAGTTGGAGAGTAACACTTACCAATGAGTGGAGAGTAACACTTAACAGAGATGGAGAGTAACACTTGACAATGAGTGGAGAGTAACACTTACCATTGAGTGGAGAGTAACACTTACCAGCGCGTGGAGAGTAACACTTACCAGTGAGTCGAGCGTAACACTTACCAGGGAGTGGAGAGTAACACTCACCAGCGAGTGGAGAGTAACACTGACCAGCAAGTGGAGAGTGACACTTACCAGCGCGTGGAAAGTAACACTTACCAGTGAGTGGAGAGTAACATTTACCAGGGAGTGGAGAGTAACACTCACTAGCGAGTGGAGAGTAACACTGACCAGCGAGTGGAGAGTAACATGACCAGCGAGTGGAGAGTAACACTTACCAGTGAGTGGAGAGTAACACTTACCGGGGAGTGGAGAGTAACACAGACCAGTGAGTGGAGAGTAAAACGTACCAGCGACTGGAGAGTAGCACTGACAAGCGAGTGGAGAGTAACACTTACCAGTGAGTGGAAAGTAACACTGACCAGCGAGTGGAGAGTATCATTTACCAGAGATTTGTAGAGTAACAATTACCAATGAGTGGAGAGTAACACTGATCAGGGAGTGGAGAGCAACACTAACAAGCGAGTCGAGAGTAACACTTACCAGGGTGTGGAGAGTAACACTCACCCGTGAGTGGAGAGTAACACTGACCAGCAAGTGGAGTGTAACACTGACCATTGAGTGGAGAGTAACACTGACCCGTGAGTGGAGAGTAATAATTACCAGCGAGTGGAGAGTAACACTTACCAGAGGGTTGGAGTTTAACACTTACCAATGAGTGGAGAGTAACACTTACCAGCGAGTTGGAGTATAACACTTACCAAAGAATGGAGAGTAACACGTACCAGTGAGTGGAGAATAACACTTGCCAATGAGTGGAGAGTAACACTTACCAGGGAGTGGAGATTAACAATCAACAGCAAGTGGAGAGTAACAATGACCACAAGTGGAGAGTAACACTGACCAGTGAGTGAATAGTAACACTGACCAGCGAGTGGAGAGTATCACTTACCAGCGAACGGAGAGTGACACTGAGCAGTGAGTGGAGAGTTACACTTACCAATGAGTGGAGAGGAACTTTGACCAGTGAGTGGAGAGTAACACTTATAAGCGAGTGAAGAGAAATATTTACAAGTGGGTGGAGAATAACACTTAACAGCGAATGGAGAGTAACACTTAATGGCAAGAGGAGAGTAACACTTACTAGCGAGTGGAGAGTAACACTGACCAGCAAGTGGAGAGTAACATTAACCAGTGAGGAGAGAGTAACACTTATCAGTGGGTGCAGAGAATAACTGACCAGCGAGTGGAGAGTAACACTGACAAGCAAGTGGAAAGTAAAGCTGACCAGCGAGTTGGAGAGACAAACTTACCAACGAGTGGAGATTATCACTGACCAGTGAGTGGAGAGTAACACTGACCAGCGAGCGGAGAGTAACAATCAACAGCGAGTGGAGAGTAACACTGACCAGTGAGTGGAGAGTAACACTGACCAGTGAGTCGAGAGTAACACTGACCAGCGCATGGAGAGTAACACTTACCAACGAAAGGATAGTAACACTTACCAGTGAGTGGAGAGCAACACTTACCAGGGAGTGGAGAGTAACACTCACCAGTGAGTGGAGAGTAACACTGGCGAGCAAGTGGAGAGTAACACTGACCAGCGATTGGAGAGTAACACTGACCAGCGAGGGGAGAGTAACACTTACCAGAGAGTGGAGAGTAACACTTACTAATGAGTGGAGAGTAATATTACCAGCGACTAGAGAGTAACACTTACCAGTGAGTGCAGTTTAAAACTTACCAATGAGTGGAGAGTAACAGTCAACCAGCGAGGGGAGAGTAACACTGACCAGCGAGTGGAGAGTAACACTGACCAGCAAGTGGAGAGTAACACTTACCAGCGAGTGGAGAGTAATACTTACCAGTGAGTGGAGAGTAACACTTACCAGGGAGTGGAGAGTCACACTCACCAGCGAGTGGAGAGTAACGCTGACCAGCTAGTGGAGAGTAACACTGACCAGCAAGTGGAGAGTAACACTGACCAGCGAGTGGAGAGTAACACTTACCAGCGAGTGGAGAGTAAAACTTACCAGTGATTGTTGAGTAACACTGACCAGTGAGTGGAGAGTAACACTGCCCAGCAAGTGGAGAGTAACACTGACAAGCGAGTGGAGAGTAAAGCTGACCAGTGAGTTTGAGAGAAACACTTACCAAATAGTGGTGAGTATCACTGACCAGTGAGAGGAGAGTAACACTGACCAGCGAGCGGAGAGTAACACTTACCTGAGAGTTGGAGAGTAACAAATACCAATGAGTGGAGAGTAACACAGACCCGTGAGTGGAGAGTAATACTGACCAGCTCGTGGAAAGTAACACTTACAAACGAGAGGATAGTAACACTTACCAGTGAGTGGAGAGTAACACTTACCAGGGAGTGGAGAGTAACACTCACCAGTGAGTGGAGACTAACACTGGCGAGCAAGTGGAGAGTAACACTGACCAGCGAGTGGAGAGTAACACTGACCAGCGGGTGGAGAGTAACACTTACCATCGAGTGGAGAGTAACACTGACCAGCGAGTGGAGAGTAACACTGACAAGCGAGTGGAGAGTAAAGCTGACCAGCGATTTGGAGAGAAACACTTACCAACGAGTGGAGAGTATCACTGACCAGTGAGCGGAGAGTAACACTGACCAGCGAGCGGAGAGTAACACTTATCAGAGAGTTTGAAAGTAACTCTTACCAATGTTTGGAGAGTAACACTGACCAGTGATTGGAGAGTAACACTTACCAACGAGAGGATAGTAACACTTACCAGTGAGTGGAGAGTAACACTTACCAGGGAGTGGAGAGTAACACTCACCAGTGAGTGGAGAGTAACACTGGCCAGCAAATGGAGAGTAACACTGACCAGTGAGTGGAGAATAACACTGACCAGCGAGTGGAGAGTAACACTTACAAGAGAGTTGGAGAGTAACACTTACTAATGAGTGGAGAGTAAAACTTACCAGCGAGTAGAGAGTAACACTTACCAGTGAGTGCAGAGTAAAACTTACAAATGTGTGGAGAGTAACATTCACAAGCGAGTGGAGAGTAACACTGACCAGCGAGTGGAGAGTAACGCTGACCAGAAAGTGGAAAGTAACACTTACCAGCGAGTGGAGAGTAACACGTACCAGAGAGTTGGAGAGTAACACTTACCAATGAGTGGAGAGCAAGACTGACCAGCGAGTGGAGAGTAACACTGACCAGAAAGTGGAAAGTAACACTTACCAGCGAGTGGAGAGTAACACGTACCAGAGAGTTGGAGAGTAACACTTACCAATGAGTGGAGAGTAACACTGACCAGCGCGTGGAGAGTAACTATTACCAGCGAGTGGAGAGTAACACTTACCAGTGAGTGGGGAGTACCACTTACCAGGGTCTGGAGACTAACACCCACCAGTGAGTGGAGAGTAACACTGAACCAGCGAGTGGATAGTAAAGCTGACCAGCGAGTGGAGAGTAACACTTACCAGTGAATGGAGAGTAACACTGACCAGCGAGTGGAGAGTAACAAATACCAGTGCGTGGAGAGTAACACTGACCAGAAGGTGGAGAGTAACACTTACCAATGAGTGGAGAGGAGCACTGAACAGTGAGTGGAGAGTAACACTTACCAGTGTGTGGAGAGTAACACTTACCAGGGAGTGGAGAGGAACACTCACCAGTGAGTGGAGAGTAACACTGACCAGTGAGTGGAGAGTAACACTGACCCGCGAGTGGAGAGTAACACTTACCAGCGAGTGGAGAGTAATACTTACCAGAGACTCGGAGAGTAACACTGATCAGTGGCTTGGAGTGTAACACTTACCAATGAGTGGAGAGTACCACTTACCAGAGAGTTCGAGTGTAACATTTACCAATGAATGGAGGGAACACTTACCAGTGAGAGGAGAGTAACACTTGCCAATGAGTGGAGATTAACACTTACCAGGGAGTGGAGAGTAACAATCAACAGCGAGTGGAGAGTAACACTGACCAGTGAGTGGAGAGTAACACTGACCAGCGAGTGGATAGTAACACTGACCAGCGAGTGGAGAGTAACACTTACAAGCGAATGGAGAGTAACACTGAGCAGCGAGTAGAGAGTAACACTTACCAGCGAGTGGAGAGTAACACTAAACAGCGAGGAGAGAGTAACACTTATCAGTGAGTGGAGAGAAACACAGACCAAATAGTGGAGCGTATCACTGACCAGTGAGTGGAGAGTTACACTGACCAGCGAGCGGAGTGTAACAATTAGCAGAGAGTTGGAGAGTAACACTTACCATTGAGTGGAGAGTAACACTGACCAGCGCGTGGAGAGTAACACTTACCAACGAGAGGATAGTAACACTTCCCAGTGAGTGGAGAGTAAAACTTCCCAGGGTGTGGAGAGTAACACTTAACAGTGAGTGGAGAGTAACACTGGCGAGCAATTGGAGAGTAACACTGACCAGTGAGTGGAGAGTAACACTGACCAGAGAGTGGAGAGTAACACTTACCAATGAGTGGAGAGTAAGACTGACCAGCGAGTGGAGAGTAACACTGACCAGCAAGTGGAGAGTAACACTTACCAGCGAGTGGAGAGTAATACTTACCAGTGAGTGGAGAGTAACACTTACCAGGGAGTGGAGAGTAACACTCACCAGCGAGTGGAGAGTAACACTGACCAGCTAGTGGAGAGTAACACTGACCAGCAAGTGGAGAGTTACACTGACCAGCGAGTGGAGAGTAACACTTACCAGCGAGTGGAGAGTAAAACGTACCAGTGATTGTTGAGTAACACTGACCAGTGAGTGGAGAGTAACACTGCCCAGCAAGTGGAGAGTAACACTGACAAGCGAGTGGAGAGTAAAGCTGACCAGTGAGTTGGAGAGAAACACTTACCAAATAGTGGTGAGTATCACTGACCAGTGAGAGGAGAATAACACTGACCAGCAAGCGGAGAGTAACACTTACCTGAGAGTTGGAGAGTAACAAATACCAATGAGTGGAGAGTAACACAGACCAGTGAGTGGAGAGTAATACTGACCAGCTCGTGGAAAGTAACACTTACAAACGAGAGGATAGTAACACTTACCAGTGAGTGGAGAGTAACACTTACCAGGGAGTGGAGAGTAACACTCACCAGTGAGTGGAGACTAACACTGGCGAGCAAGTGGAGAGTAACACTGACCAGCGAGTGGAGAGTAACACTGACCAGCGGGTGGAGAGTAACACTTACCATCGAGTGGAGAGTAACACTGACCAGCGAGTGGAGAGTAACACTGACAAGCGAGTGGAGAGTAAAGCTGACCAGCGATTTGGAGAGAAACACTTACCAACGAGTGGAGAGTATCACTGACCAGTGAGCGGAGAGTAACACTGACCAGCGAGCGGAGAGTAACACTTATCAGAGAGTTTGAAAGTAACTCTTACCAATGTTTGGAGAGTAACACTGACCAGTGATTGGAGAGTAACACTTACCAACGAGAGGATAGTAACACTTACCAGTGAGTGGAGAGTAACACTTATCAGGGAGTGGAGAGTAACACTCACCAGTGAGTGGAGAGTAACACTGGCCAGCAAATGGAGAGTAACACTGACCAGTGAGTGGAGAGCAACACTGACCAGCGAGTGGAGAGTAACACTTACAAGAGAGTTGGAGATTAACACTTACTAATGAGTGGAGAGTAAAACTTACCAGCGAGTAGAGAGTAACACTTACCAGTGAGTGCAGAGTAAAACTTACAAATGTGTGGAGAGTAACATTCACCAGCGAGTGGAGAGTAACACTGACCAGCGAGTGGAGAGTAACACTGACCAGAAAGTGGAGAGTAACACTTACCAGCGAGTGGAGAGTAACACGTACCAGAGAGTTGGAGAGTAACACTTACCAATGAGTGGAGAGCAAGACTGACCAGCGAGTGGAGAGTAACACTGACCAGAAAGTGGAGAGTAACACTTACCAGCGAGTGGAGAGTAACACGTACCAGAGAGTTGGAGAGTAACACTTACCAATGAGTGGAGAGTAACACTGACCAGCGTGTGGAGAGTAACTATTACCAGCGAGTGGAGAGTAACACTTACCAGTGAGTGGGGAGTACCACTTACCAGGGTCTGGAGACTAACACCCACCAGTGAGTGGAGAGTAACACTGACCAGCGAGTGGATAGTAAAGCTGACCAGCGAGTGGAGAGTAACACTTACCAGTGAATGGAGAGTAACACTGACCAGCGAGTGGAGAGTAACAAATACCAGTGAGTGGAGAGTAACACTGATCAGCCAGTGGAGAGTAACACTTACCAATGAGTGGAGAGGAGCACTGAACAGTGAGTGGAGAGTAACACTTACCAGTGAGTGGAGAGTAACACTTACCAGGGAGTGGAGAGGAACACTCACCAGTGAGTGGAGAGTAACACTGACCAGTGAGTGGAGAGTAACACTGACCCACGAGTGGAGCGTAACACTTACCAGCGAGTGGAGAGTAAAACTTACCAGAGACTCGGAGAGTAACACTTATCAGTGGCTTGGAGTGTAACACTTACCAATGAGTGGAGAGTACCACTTACCAGACAGTTCGAGTGTAACACTTACCAATGAATGGAGGGAACACTTACCAGTGAGAGGAAAGTAACACTTGCCAATGAGTGGAGATTAACACGTACCAGGGAGTGGAGAGTAACAATCAACAGCGAGTGGAGAGTAACACTGACCAGTGAGTGGAGAGTAACACTGACCAGCGAGTGGATTGTAACACTGACCAGCGAGTGGAGAGTAACACTTACAAGCGAATGGAGAGTAACACTGAGCAGCGAGTAGAGAGTAACAGTTACCAGCGAGTGGAGAGTAACACTAAACAGCGAGGAGAGAGTAACACTTATCAGTGAGTGGAGAGAAACACAGACCAAATAGTGGAGCGTATCACTGACCAGTGAGTGGAGAGTTACACTGACCAGCGAGCGGAGAGTAACAATTAACAGAGAGTTGGAGAGTAACACTTACCATTGAGTGGAGAGTAACACTGACCAGCGCGTGGAGAGTAACACTTACCAACGAGAGGATAGTAACACTTACCAGTGAGTGGAGAGTAACACTTCCCAGGGAGTGGAGAGTAACACTTACCAGTGAGTGGAGAGTAACACTGGGGAGCAATTGGAGAGTAACACTGACCAGTGAGTGGAGAGTAACACTGACCAGAGAGTGGAGAGTAACACTTACCAATGAGTGGAGAGTAAGACTGACCAGCGAGTGGAGTGTAACACTGACCAGCGAGTGGAGAGTAATATTGACCAGCAAGGAGAGTGTAACACTTATCAGTGAGTGGAGAGAAACACTGACCAGCGAGTGGAGAGCAAAGCTGACCAGCGAGTTGGAGAAAAACACTTACCAAGGAGTGGAGAGTATCACTGACCAGTGAGTGGAGAGTAACACTGACCAGCGACCGGAGAGTAACACTTACCAGAGAGTTGGAGAGAAACCCTCACCAATGAGTGGAGAGTAACACTGAACAGTGAGTGGAGAGTAACACTGACCAGCGCGTGGAGAGTAAAACTTACCAACGAGAGGATAGTAACACTTACCAGTGAGTGGAGAGTAACACTCACCAGGGAGTGGAGAGTAACACTCACCAGTGAATGAGAGTAACACTCGTGAGAAAGTGGAGAGTAACACTGACCAGCGAGTGGAGAGTAACACCTACCAGCGAGTAGAGAGTAACACTGACCAGCGAGTGGAGAGTAATATTAACCAGCAAGGAGAGAGTAACACTTAACAGTGAGTGGAGAGAAACACTGACAAGCGAGTGGAGAGTAAAGCTTACCAGCGAGTTTGAGAGTAACATATACCAATGAGTGGAGAGTAACACTGACCAGTGAGTGGAGAGTAACACTGACCAGCGAGCGGAGAGTAACACTTACCAACGAGAGGATAGTAACACTTACCAGTGAGTGGAGAGTAACACTTGCAAGAGAGTAACAATTACTAATGAGTGGAGAGTAAAACTTACCAGCGTGTAAAGAGTAAAACTTACCAGTGAGTGCATAGTAAAACTTACCAATGAGTGGAGAGTAACACTCACCAGTGAATGGAGAGTAACACAGACCAGCAAGTGGAGAGTAACACTGACCAGCGAGTGGAGAGTAACGCTGACCAGCGATTTGGAGAGTAACATTTACCAATGTGTGAAGAGCAAAACTGACCAGCGAGTGGAGAGTAACACTGACCAGCAAGTGGAGAGTAACACTTACCAGCGAATGGAGAGTACTACTTACCAGAGGGTGGAGAGTAACACTTACCAGGGAGTGGAGACTAACACTCACCAGCGAATGGAGAGTAACACTGACCAGCAAGTGGAGAGTAACACTGACCAGCGAGTGGAGAGTAACACTGACCAGCGAGTGGAGAGTAACACCTACCAGCAAGTGGAGAGTAACACTTACCAGTGAGTGGTGAGTAACACTGACCAGTGAGTGGAGAGTAACACTTACCAGCGAATGGAGAGTAACACTGACCAGCGAGTGGAGAGTAACACTAACCAGCGAGGAGAGAGTAACACTTATCAGTGAGTGGAGAGAAACACTGACCAGCGAGTGGAGAGTAACGCTGACCAGCGATTTGGAGAGTAACACTTACCAAATAGTGGAGAGTATCACTGACCAGTGAGTGGAGAGTAACACTGACCAGGAAGCGGAGAGTAACACTTATCAGAGAGTTGGAGAGTAACACTTACCTATGAGTGGAGAGTACCACAGACCAGTGAGTGGAGAGTAACACTGACCAGCGCGTGGAGAGTAACGCTTACCAGCGAGAGGATAGTAACAATTACCAATGAGTGGAGAGTAACACTTACCAGGGAGTGGAAAGTAACAATCAACAGCGAGTGGAGAGTAACACTGACCAGCGAGTGGAGAGTAACACTGACCAGCGAGTGGATAGTATCACTGACCAGCGAGTGGAGAGTAACACTGACCAGCGAACGGAGAGTAACACTGAGCAGCGAGTGGAGAGTAACACTTACCAATGAGTGCAGAGGAACATTGACCAGTGAGTGGAGAGTAACACTGACCAGCGAGTGGAGAGTAACAGTGACCAGCGAGTGGAGAGTAACACTTACCAATGAGTGGAGAGAAAGTCTGAACAGCGAGTGGAGAGTAACACTGACCAGCGAGCGGAGAGTAACACTTACCAGAGAGTTGGAGAGTAACACTTACCATTGAGTGGAGAATATCACTCACCAGTGAGTGGAGAGTAACACTGACCAGTGAGTGGAGAGTAACACTGACCAGCGCGTGGAGAGTAACACTTACCAACGAGAGGATAGTAACACTTACCAGTGAGTGGAGAGTTACACTTCCCAGGGAGTGGAGGTGAACACTCACCAGTGAGAAGAGAGTAACACTGGCGAGCAATTGGAGAGTAACACTGACCAGCGGGTGGAGAGTAACACTGACCAGAGAGTGGAGAGTAACACTTACCAATGAGTGGAGAGTGAGACTGACCAGCGAGTGGAGAGTAACACTGACCAGCGAGTGGAGAGTAATATTGACTATCAAGGAGAGAGTAACACTTATCAGTGAGTGGAGAGAAATACTGACCAGTGAGTGGAGAGTAACACTGACAAGCGAGTGGAGAGTAAAGCTGACCAGCGAGTTGGAGAGAAACACTTACCAACGAGTGGAGATTATCACTGACCAGTGAGTGGAGAGTAACACTGACCAGCGACCGGAGAGTAACACTTACCAGAGAGTTGGAGAGAAACACTTACCAATGAGTGGAGAGTAAAACCGACCAGTGAGAGGAGAGTAACACTGACCAGGGCGTGGAGAGTAACACTTACCAACGAGAGGATAGTAACACTTACCAGTGAGTGGAAAGTAACACTTACCAGGGAGTGGAGAGTAACACTCACCAGTGAATGGAGAGTAACACTGGCGAGAAAGTGGAGAGTAACACTGACCAGCGAGTGGAGAGTAACACTGACCAGTGAGTGGTTAGAAACACTTACCAATGAGTGGAGAGAAAGACTGAACAGCGAGTGGAGAGTAACACTGACCAGCGAGCGGAGAGTAACACTTACCAGCAAGTGGAGAGTAACACTGACCAGCGAGTGGAGAGTAATATTAACCAGCAAGGAGTGAGTAACACTTATCAGTGAGTGGAGAGAAACACTGACCAGCGAGTGGAGAGTAACACTGACAAGCGAGTGGAGAGTAAAGCTTAACAGCGAGTTGGAGAGAAACACTGACCAACGAGTGGAGAGTATCACTGACCAGTGAGTGGAGAGTAACACTGACCAGCGAGCGGAGAGTAACAATTACCAGAGAGTTGGAGAGTAACATTTACCAATGAGTGGAGAGTAACACTGACCAGTGAGTGGAGAGTAACACTGACCAGCGCGTGGAGAGTAACACTTAACAACGAGAGGATAGTAACACTTACCAGTGAGTGGAGAGTAACACTGACCAGCGAGTGGAGAGTAACACTTACAAGAGAGTAGGAGAGTAACACTTACTAATGAGTGGAGAGTAAAACTTACCAGCGTGTAGAGAGTAACACTTACCAGTGAGTGCAGAGTAAAACTTACCAATGAGTGGAGAGTAACGCTGACCAGCGATTTGGAGAGTAACACTTACCAATGAGTGGAGAGCAAAACTGACCAGCGATTGGAGAGTAACACTGACCAGCAAGTGGAGAGTAACACTTACCAGCGAATGGAGAGTAATACTTACCAGAGGGTGGAGAGTAACACTTACCAGGGAGTGGAGACTAACACTCACCAGCGAGTGGAGAGTAACACTGACCAGCGAGTGGAGAGTAACACTGACCAGCGAGTGGAGAGTAACACCTACCAGCAAGTGGAGAGTAACACCTACCAGTGAGTGGTGAGTAACACTGACCAGTGAGTGGAGAGTAACACTTACCAGCGAATGGAGAGTAACACTGACCAGCGAGTGGAGAGTAACACTAACCAGCAAGGAGAGAGTAACACTTATCAGTGAGTGGAGAGAAACACTGACCAGCGAGTGGAGAGTAACACTGACAAGCGAGGGGAGAGTAAAGCTTACCAGTGAGTTGGAGAGAAACACTTACCAAATAGTGGAGAGTATCACTGACCAGTTAGTGGAGAGTAACACTGACCATGGAGTGGAGAGTAACACTTATCAGAGAGTTGGAGAGTAACACTTACCTATGAGTGGAGAGTACCACAGACCAGTGAGTGGAGAGTAACACTGACCAGCACGTGGAGAGTAACGCTTACCCACGAGAGGATAGTAACACTTACCAGTGAGAGGAGAGTAACACTTACCAGGGAGTGGAGAGTAACAATCAACAGCGAGTGGAGAGTAACACTGACCAGCGAGTGGAGAGTAACACTGACCAGCGAGTGGATAGTAACACTGACCAGCGAGTGGAGAGCAACACTTACCAGCGAACTGAGAGTAACACTGAGCAGCGAGTGGAGAGTAACACTTACCAGGGAGTGGAGAGTAACACTCACCAGTGAGTGGAGACTAACACTGGCGAGCAAGTGGAGAGTAACACTGACCAGCGAGTGGAGAGTAACACTGACCAGCGGGTGGAGAGTAACACTTACCATCGAGTGGAGAGTAACACTGACCAGCGAGTGGAGAGTAACACTGACAAGCGAGTGGAGAGTAAAGCTGACCAGCGATTTGGAGAGAAACACTTACCAACGAGTGGAGAGTATCACTGACCAGTGAGCGGAGAGTAACACTGACCAGCGAGCGGAGAGTAACACTTATCAGAGAGTTTGAAAGTAACTCTTACCAATGTTTGGAGAGTAACACTGACCAGTGATTGGAGAGTAACACTTACCAACGAGAGGATAGTAACACTTACCAGTGAGTGGAGAGTAACACTTACCAGGGAGTGGAGAGTAACACTCACCAGTGAGTGGAGAGTAACACTGGCCAGCAAATGGAGAGTAACACTGACCAGTGAGTGGAGAATAACACTGACCAGCGAGTGGAGAGTAACACTTACAAGAGAGTTGGAGAGTAACACTTACTAATGAGTGGAGAGTAAAACTTACCAGCGAGTAGAGAGTAACACTTACCAGTGAGTGCAGAGTAAAACTTACAAATGTGTGGAGAGTAACATTCACCAGCGAGTGGAGAGTAACACTGACCAGCGAGTGGAGAGTAACACTGACCAGAAAGTGGAGAGTAACACTTACCAGCGAGTGGAGAGTAACACGTACCAGAGAGTTGGAGAGTAACACTTACCAATGAGTGGAGAGCAAGACTGACCAGCGAGTGGAGAGTAACACTGACCAGAAAGTGGAGAGTAACACTTACCAGCGAGTGGAGAGTAACACGTACCAGAGAGTTGGAGATTAACACTTACCAATGAGTGGAGAGTAACACTGACCAGCGCGTGGAGAGTAACTATTACCAGCGAGTGGAGAGTAACACTTACCAGTGAGTGGGGAGTACCACTTACCAGTGTCTGGAGACTAACACCCACCAGTGAGTGGAGAGTAACACTGACCAGCGAGTGGAGAGTAAAGCTGACCAGCGAGTGGAGAGTAACACTTACCAGTGAATGGAGAGCAACACTGACCAGCGAGTGGAGAGTAACAAATACCAGTGAGTGGAGAGTAACACTGACCAGCCAGTGGAGAGTAACACTTACCAATGAGTGGAGAGGAGCACTGAACAGTGAGTGGAGAGTAACACTTACCAGTGTGTGGAGAGTAACACTTACCAGGGAGTGGAGAGGAACACTCACCAGTGAGTGGAGAGTAACACTGACCAGTGAGTGGAGAGTAACACTGACCCGCGAGTGGAGAGTAACACTTACCAGCGAGTGGAGAGTAATACTTACCAGAGACTCGGAGAGTAACACTTATCAGTGGCTTGGAGTGTAACACTTACCAATGAGTGGAGAGTACCACTTACCAGAGAGTTCGAGTGTAACACTTACCAATGAATGGAGGGAACACTTACCAGTGAGAGGAGAGTAACACTTGCCAATGAGTGGAGATTAACACGTACCAGGGAGTGGAGAGTAACAATCAACAGCGAGTGGAGAGTAACACTGACCAGTGAGTGGAGAGTAACACTGACCAGCGAGTGGATTGTAACACTGACCAGCGAGTGGAGAGTAACACTTACAAGCGAATGGAGAGTAACACTGAGCAGCGAGTAGAGAGTAACACTTACCAGCGAGTGGAGAGTAACACTAAACAGCGAGGAGAGAGTAACACTTATCAGTGAGTGGATAGAAACACAGACCAAATAGTGGAGCGTATCAATGACCAGTGAGTGGAGAGTTACACTGACCAGCGAGCGGAGAGTAACAATTAACAGAGAGTTGGAGAGTAACACTTACCATTGAGTGGAGAGTAACACTGACCAGCGCGTGGAGAGTAACACTTACCAACGAGAGGATAGTAACACTTACCAGTGAGTGGAGAGTAACACTTCCCAGGGAGTGGAGAGTAACACTTACCAGTGAGTGGAAAGTAACACTGGGGAGCAATTGGAGAGTAACACTGACCAGTGAGTGGAGAGTAACACTGACCAGAGAGTGGAGAGTAACACTTACCAATGAGTGGAGAGTAAGACTGACCAGCGAGTGGAGTGTAACACTGACCAGCGAGTGGAGAGTAATATTGACCAGCAAGGAGAGTGTAACACTTATCAGTGAGTGGAGAGAAACACTGACCAGCGAGTGGAGAGCAAAGCTGACCAGCGAGTTGGAGAGAAACACTTACCAAGGAGTGGAGAGTATCACTGACCAGTGAGTGGAGAGTAACACTGACCAGCGACCGGAGAGTAACACTTACCAGAGAGTTGGAGAGAAACCCTCACCAATGAGTGGAGAGTAACACTGAACAGTGAGTGGAGAGTAACACTGACCAGCGCTTGGAGAGTAAAACTTACCAACGAGAGGATAGTAACACTTACCAGTGAGTGGAGAGTAACACTCACCAGGGAGTGGAGAGTAACACTCACCAGTGAATGAGAGTAACACTCGTGAGAAAGTGGAGAGTAACACTGACCAGCGAGTGGAGAGTAACACCTACCAGCGAGTAGAGAGTAACACTGACCAACGAGTGGAGAGTAATATTAACCAGCAAGGAGAGAGTAACACTTAACAGTGAGTGGAGAGAAACACTGACAAGCGAGTGGAGAGTAAAGCTTACCAGCGAGTTTGAGAGTAACATATACCAATGAGTGGAGAGTAACACTGACCAGTGAGTGGAGAGTAACACTGACCAGCGAGCGGAGAGTAACACTTACCAACGAGAGGATAGTAACACTTACCAGTGAGTGGAGAGTAACACTTGCAAGAGAGTAACAATTACTAATGAGTGGAGAGTAAAACTTACCAGCGTGTAAAGAGTAAAACTTACCAGTGAGTGCATAGTAAAACTTACCAATGAGTGGAGAGTAACACTCACCAGTGAATGGAGAGTAACACAGACCAGCAAGTGGAGAGTAACACTGACCAGCGAGTGGAGAGTAACGCTGACCAGCGATTTGGAGAGTAACATTTACCAATGTGTGAAGAGCAAAACTGACCAGCGAGTGGAGAGTAACACTGACCAGCAAGTGGAGAGTAACACTAACCAGCGAATGGAGAGTACTACTTACCAGAGGGTGGAGAGTAACACTTACCAGGGAGTGGAGACTAACACTCACCAGCGAATGGAGAGTAACACTGACCAGCAAGTGGAGAGTAACACTGACCAGCGAGTGGAGAGTAACACTGACCAGCGAGTGGAGAGTAACACTAACCAGCGAGGAGAGAGTAACACTTATCAGTGAGTGGAGAGAAACACTGACCAGCGAGTGGAGAGTAACGCTGACCAGCGATTTGGAGAGTAACACTTACCAAATAGTGGAGAGTATCACTGACCAGTGAGTGGAGAGTAACACTGACCAGGAAGCGGAGAGTAACACTTATCAGAGAGTTGGAGAGTAACACTTACCTATGAGTGGAGAGTACCAGAGACCAGTGAGTGGAGAGTAACACTGACCAGCGCGTGGAGAGTAAAGCTTACCAGCGAGAGGATAGTAACAATTACCAATGAGTGGAGAGTAACACTTACCAGGGAGTGGAAAGTAACAATCAACAGCGAGTGGAGAGTAACACTGACCAGCGAGTGGAGAGTAACACTGACCAGCGAGTGGATAGTATCACTGACCAGCGAGTGGAGAGTAACACTGACCAGCGAACGGAGAGTAACACTGAGCAGCGAGTGGAGAGTAACACTTACCAATGAGTGCAGAGGAACATTGACCAGTGAGTGGAGAGTAACACTGACCAGCGAGTGGAGAGTAACACTGACCAGCGAGTGGAGAGTAACACTTACCAATGAGTGGAGAGAAAGTCTGAACAGCGAGTGGAGCGTAACACTGACCAGCGAGGGGAGAGTAACACTTACCAGAGAGTTGGAGAGTAACACTTACCATTGAGTGGAGAGTATCACTCACCAGTGAGTGGAGAGTAACACTGACCAGTGAGTGGAGAGTAACACTGACCAGCGCGTGGAGAGTAACACTTACCAACGAGAGGATAGTAACACTTACCAGTGAGTGGAGAGTTACACTTCCCAGGGAGTGGAGGTGAACACTCACCAGTGAGAAGAGAGTATCACTGGCGAGCAATTGGAGAGTAACACTGACCAGCGGGTGGAGAGTAACACTGACCAGAGAGTGGAGAGTAACACTTACCAATGAGTGGAGAGTGAGACTGACCAGCGAGTGGAGAGTAACACTGACCAGCGAGTGGAGAGTAATATTGACTATCAAGGAGAGAGTAACACTTACCAGTGAGTGGAGAGCAATACTGACCAGTGAGTGGAGAGTAACACTGACAAGCGAGTGGAGAGTAAAGCTGACCAGCGAGTTGGAGAGAAACACTTACCAACGAGTGGAGATTATCACTGACCAGTGAGTGGAGAGTAACACTGACCAGCGACCGGAGAGTAACACTTACCAGAGAGTTGGAGAGAAACACTTACCAATGAGTGGAGAGTAACACCGACCAGTGAGAGGAGAGTAACACTGACCAGCGCGTGGAGAGTAACACTTACCAACGAGAGGATAGTAACACTTACCAGTGAGTGGAAAGTAACACTTACCAGGGAGTGGAGAGTAACACTCACCAGTGAATGGAGAGTAACACTGGCGAGAAAGTGGAGAGTAACACTGACCAGCGAGTGGAGAGTAACACTGACCAGTGAGTGGTTAGAAACACTTACCAATGAGTGGAGAGAAAGACTGAACAGCGAGTGGAGAGTAACACTGACCAGCGAGCGGAGAGTAACACTTACCAGCAAGTGGAGAGTAACACTGACCAGCGAGTGGAGAGTAATATTAACCAGCAAGGAGTGAGTAACACTTATCAGTGAGTGGAGAGAAACACTGACCAGCGAGTGGAGAGTAACACTGACAAGCGAGTGGAGAGTAAAGCTTAACAGCGAGTTGGAGAGGAACACTGACCAACGAGTGGAGAGTATCACTGACCAGTGAGTGGAGAGTAACACTGACCAGCGAGCGGAGAGTAACAATTACCAGAGAGTTGGAGAGTAACATTTACCAATGAGTGGAGAGTAACACTGACCAGTGAGTGGAGAGTAACACTGACCAGCGCGTGGAGAGTAACACTTAACAACGAGAGGATAGTAACACTTACCAGTGAGTGGAGAGTAACACTGACCAGCGAGTGGAGAGTAACACTTACAAGAGAGTAGGAGAGTAACACTTACTAATGAGTGGAGAGTAAAACTTACCAGCGTGTAGAGAGTAACACTTACCAGTGAGTGCAGAGTAAAACTTACCAATGAGTGGAGAGTAACGCTGACCAGCGATTTGGAGAGTAACACTTACCAATGAGTGGAGAGCAAAACTGACCAGCGATTGGAGAGTAACACTGACCAGCAAGTGGAGAGTAACACTTACCAGCGAATGGAGAGTAATACTTACCAGAGGGTGGAGAGTAACACTTACCAGGGAGTGGAGACTAACACTCACCAGCGAGTGGAGAGTAACACTGACCAGCGAGTGGAGAGTAACACTGACCAGCGAGTGGAGAGTAACACCTACCAGCAAGTGGAGAGTAACACCTACCAGTGAGTGGTGAGTAACACTGACCAGTGAGTGGAGAGTAACACTTACCAGCGAATGGAGAGTAACACTGACCAGCGAGTGGAGAGTAACACTAACCAGCAAGGAGAGAGTAACACTTATCAGTGAGTGGAGAGAAACACTGACCAGCGAGTGGAGAGTAACACTGACAAGCGAGGGGAGAGTAAAGCTTACCAGTGAGTTGGAGAGAAACACTTACCAAATAGTGGAGAGTATCACTGACCAGTGAGTGGAGAGTAACACTGACCATGGAGTGGAGAGTAACACTTATCAGAGAGTTGCAGAGTAATACTTACCTATGAGTGGAGAGTACCACAGACCAGTGAGTGGAGAGTAACACTGACCAGCACGTGGAGAGTAACGCTTACCCACGAGAGGATAGTAACACTTACCAGTGAGAGGAGAGTAACACTTACCAGGGAGTGGAGAGTAACAATCAACAGCGAGTGGAGAGTAACACTGACCAGCGAGTGGAGAGTAACACTGACCAGCGAGTGGATAGTAACACTGACCAGCGAGTGGAGAGCAACACTTACCAGCGAACTGAGAGTAACACTGAGCAGCGAGTGGAGAGTAACACTTACCAGGGAGTGGAGAGTAACACTCACCAGTGAGTGGAGACTAACACTGGCGAGCAAGTGGAGAGTAACACTGACCAGCGAGTGGAGAGTAACACTGACCAGCGGGTGGAGAGTAACACTTACCATCGAGTGGAGAGTAACACTGACCAGCGAGTGGAGAGTAACACTGACAAGCGAGTGGAGAGTAAAGCTGACCAGCGATTTGGAGAGAAACACTTACCAACGAGTGGAGAGTATCACTGACCAGTGAGCGGAGAGTAACACTGACCAGCGAGCGGAGAGTAACACTTATCAGAGAGTTTGAAAGTAACTCTTACCAATGTTTGGAGAGTAACACTGACCAGTGATTGGAGAGTAACACTTACCAACGAGAGGACAGTAACACTTACCAGTGAGTGGAGAGTAACACTTACCAGGGAGTGGAGAGTAACACTCACCAGTGAGTGGAGAGTAACACTGGCCAGCAAATGGAGAGTAACACTGACCAGTGAGTGGAGAGCAACACTGACCAGCGAGTGGAGAGTAACACTTACAAGAGAGTTGGAGAGTAACACTTACTAATGAGTGGAGAGTAAAACTTACCAGCGAGTAGAGAGTAACACTTACCAGTGAGTGCAGAGTAAAACTTACAAATGTGTGGAGAGTAACATTCACCAGCGAGTGGAGAGTAACACTGACCAGCGAGTGGAGAGTAACACTGACCAGAAAGTGGAGAGTAACACTTACCAGCGAGTGGAGAGTAACACGTACCAGAGAGTTGGAGAGTAACACTTACCAATGAGTGGAGAGCAAGACTGACCAGCGAGTGGAGAGTAACACTGACCAGAAAGTGGAGAGTAACACTTACCAGCGAGTGGAGAGTAACACGTACCAGAGAGTTGGAGATTAACACTTACCAATGAGTGGAGAGTAACACTGACCAGCGCGTGGAGAGTAACTATTACCAGCGAGTGGAGAGTAACACTTACCAGTGAGTGGGGAGTACCATTAACCAGGGTCTGGAGACTAACACCCACCAGTGAGTGGAGAGTAACACTGACCAGTGAGTGGAGAGTAACACTGACCAGAGAGTGGAGAGTAACACTTACCAATGAGTGGAGAGTAAGACTGACCAGCGAGTGGAGTGTAACACTGACCAGCGAGTGGAGAGTAATATTGACCAGCAATGAGAGTGTAACACTTATCAGTGATTGGAGAGAAACACTGACCAGCGAGTGGAGAGCAAAGCTGACCAGCGAGTTGGAGAGAAACACTTACCAAGGAGTGGAGAGTATCACTGACCAGTGAGTGGAGAGTAACACTGACCAGCGACCGGAGAGTAACACTTACCAGAGAGTTGGAGAGAAACACTCACCAATGAGTGGAGAGTAACACTGAACAGTGAGTGGAGAGTGACACTGACCAGCGCGTGGAGAGTAACACTTACCAACGAGAGGATAGTAACACTTACCAGTGAGTGGAGAGTAACACTTCCCAGGGAGTGGAGAGTAACACTTACCAGTGAGTGGAGAGTAACACTGGGGAGCAATTGGAGAGTAACACTGACCAGTGAGTGGAGAGTAACACTGACCAGAGAGTGGAGAGTAACACTTACCAATGAGTGGAGAGTAAGACTGACCAGCGAGTGGAGTGTAACACTGACCAGCGAGTGGAGAGTAATATTGACCAGCAAGGAGAGTGTAACACTTATCAGTGAGTGGAGAGAAACACTGACCAGCGAGTGGAGAGCAAAGCTGACCAGCGAGTTGGAGAGAAACACTTACCAAGGAGTGGAGAGTATCACTGACCAGTGAGTGGAGAGTAACACTGACCAGCGACCGGAGAGTAACACTTACCAGAGAGTTGGAGAGAAACACTCACCAATGAGTGGAGAGTAACACTGAACAGTGAGTGGAGAGTAACACTGACCAGCGCGTGGAGAGTAACACTTACCAACGAGAGGATAGTAACACTTACCAGTGAGTGGAGAGTAACACTCACCAGGGAGTGGAGAGTAACACTCACCAGTGAATGGAGAGTAACACTCGTGAGAAAGTGGAGAGTAACACTGACCAGCGAGTGGAGAGTAACACCTACCAGCGAGTAGAGAGTAACACTGACCAGCGAGTGGAGAGTAATATTAACCAGCAAGGAGAGAGTAACACTTAACAGTGAGTGGAGAGAAACACTGACAAGCGAGTGGAGAGTAAAGCTTACCAGAGAGTTGGAGAGAAACACTTACCAATGAGTGGAGAGTAACACCGACCAGTGAGAGGAGAGTAACACTGACCAGCGCGTGGAGAGTAACACTTACCAACGAGAGGATAGTAACACTTACCAGTGAGTGGAAAGTAACACTTACCAGGGAGTGGAGAGTAACACTCACCAGTGAATGGAGAGTAACACTGGCGAGAAAGTGGAGAGTAACACTGACCAGCGAGTGGAGAGTAACACTGACCAGTGAGTGGTTAGAAACACTTACCAATGAGTGGAGAGAAAGACTGAACAGCGAGTGGAGAGTAACACTGACCAGCGAGCGGAGAGTAACACTTACCAGCAAGTGGAGAGTAACACTGACCAGCGAGTGGAGAGTAATATTAACCAGCAAGGAGTGAGTAACACTTATCAGTGAGTGGAGAGAAACACTGACCAGCGAGTGGAGAGTAACACTGACAAGCGAGTGGAGAGTAAAGCTTAACAGCGAGTTGGAGAGAAACACTGACCAACGAGTGGAGAGTATCACTGACCAGTGAGTGGAGAGTAACACTGACCAGCGAGCGGAGAGTAACAATTACCAGAGAGTTGGAGAGTAACATTTACCAATGAGTGGAGAGTAACACTGACCAGTGAGTGGAGAGTAACACTGACCAGCGCGTGGAGAGTAACACTTAACAACGAGAGGATAGTAACACTTACCAGTGAGTGGAGAGTAACACTGACCAGCGAGTGGAGAGTAACACTTACAAGAGAGTAGGAGAGTAACACTTACTAATGAGTGGAGAGTAAAACTTACCAGCGTGTAGAGAGTAACACTTACCAGTGAGTGCAGAGTAAAACTTACCAATGAGTGGAGAGTAACGCTGACCAGCGATTTGGAGAGTAACACTTACCAATGAGTGGAGAGCAAAACTGACCAGCGATTGGAGAGTAACACTGACCAGCAAGTGGAGAGTAACACTTACCAGCGAATGGAGAGTAATACTTACCAGAGGGTGGAGAGTAACACTTACCAGGGAGTGGAGACTAACACTCACCAGCGAGTGGAGAGTAACACTGACCAGCGAGTGGAGAGTAACACTGACCAGCGAGTGGAGAGTAACACCTACCAGCAAGTGGAGAGTAACACCTACCAGTGAGTGGTGAGTAACACTGACCAGTGAGTGGAGATTAACACTTACCAGCGAATGGAGAGTAACATTGACCAGCGAGTGGAGAGTAACACTAACCAGCAAGGAGAGAGTAACACTTATCAGTGAGTGGAGAGAAACACTGACCAGCGAGTGGAGAGTAACACTGACAAGCGAGGGGAGAGTAAAGCTTACCAGTGAGTTGGAGAGAAACACTGACCATGGAGTGGAGAGTAACACTTATCAGAGAGTTGGAGAGTAACACTTACCTATGAGTGGAGAGTACCACAGACCAGTGAGTGGAGAGTAACACTGACCAGCACGTGGAGAGTAACGCTTACCCACGAGAGGATAGTAACACTTACCAGTGAGAGGAGAGTAACACTTACCAGGGAGTGGAGAGTAACAATCAACAGCGAGTGGAGAGTAACACTGACCAGCGAGTGGAGAGTAACACTGACCAGCGAGTGGATAGTAACACTGACCAGCGAGTGGAGAGCAACACTTACCAGCGAACTGAGAGTAACACTGAGCAGCGAGTGGAGAGTAACACTTACCAGGGAGTGGAGAGTAACACTCACCAGTGAGTGGAGACTAACACTGGCGAGCAAGTGGAGAGTAACACTGACCAGCGAGTGGAGAGTAACACTGACCAGCGGGTGGAGAGTAACACTTAACATCGAGTGGAGAGTAACACTGACCAGCGAGTGGAGAGTAACACTGACAAGCGAGTGGAGAGTAAAGCTGACCAGCGATTTGGAGAGAAACACTTACCAACGAGTGGAGAGTATCACTGACCAGTGAGCGGAGAGTAACACTGACCAGCGAGCGGAGAGTAACACTTATCAGAGAGTTTGAAAGTAACTCTTACCAATGTTTGGAGAGTAACACTGACCAGTGATTGGAGAGTAACACTTACCAACGAGAGGATAGTAACACTTACCAGTGAGTGGAGAGTAACACTTACCAGGGAGTGGAGAGTAACACTCACCAGTGAGTGGAGAGTAACACTGGCCAGCAAATGGAGAGTAACACTGACCAGTGAGTGGAGAATAACACTGACCAGCGAGTGGAGAGTAACACTTACAAGAGAGTTGGAGAGTAACACTTACTAATGAGTGGAGAGTAAAACTTACCAGCGAGTAGAGAGTAACACTTACCAGTGAGTGCAGAGTAAAACTTACAAATGTGTGGAGAGTAACATTCACCAGCGAGTGGAGAGTAACACTGACCAGCGAGTGGAGAGTAACACTGACCAGAAAGTGGAGAGTAACACTTACCAGCGAGTGGAGAGTAACACGTACCAGAGAGTTGGAGAGTAACACTTACCAATGAGTGGAGAGCAAGACTGACCAGCGAGTGGAGAGTAACACTGACCAGAAAGTGGAGAGTAACACTTACCAGCGAGTGGAGAGTAACACGTACCAGAGAGTTGGAGATTAACACTTACCAATGAGTGGAGAGTAACACTGACCAGCGCGTGGAGAGTAACTATTACCAGCGAGTGGAGAGTAACACTTACCAGTGAGTGGGGAGTACCACTTACCAGGGTCTGGAGACTAACACCCACCAGTGAGTGGAGAGTAATACTGACCCGCGAGTGGAGAGTAAAGCTGACCAGCGAGTGGAGAGTAACACTTACCAGTGAATGGAGAGTAACACTGACCAGCGAGTGGAGAGTAACAAATACCAGTGAGTGGAGAGTAACACTGACCAGCCAGTGGAGAGTAACACTTACCAATGAGTGGAGAGGAGCACTGAACAGTGAGTGGAGAGTAACACTTACCAGTGTGTGGAGAGTAACACTTACCAGGGAGTGGAGAGGAACACTCACCAGTGAGTGGAGAGTAACACTGACCAGTGAGTGGAGAGTAACACTGACCCACGAGTGGAGCGTAACACTTACCAGCGAGTGGAGAGTAAAACTTACCAGAGACTCGGAGAGTAACACTTATCAGTGGCTTGGAGTGTAACACTTACCAATGAGTGGAGAGTACCACTTAGCAGAGAGTTCGAGTGTAACACTTACCAATGAATGGAGGGAACACTTACCAGTGAGAGGAGAGTAACACTTGCCAATGAGTGGAGATTAACACTTACCAGGGAGTGGAGAGTAACAATCAACAGCGAGTGGAGAGTAACACTGACCAGTGAGTGGAGAGTAACACTGACCAGCGAGTGGATTGTAACACTGACCAGCGAGTGGAGAGTAACACTTACAAGCGAATGGAGAGTAACACTGAGCAGCGAGTAGAGAGTAACACTTACCAGCGAGTGGAGAGTAACACTAAACAGCGAGGAGAGAGTAACACTTATCAGTGAGTGGAGAGAAACACAGACCAAATAGTGGAGCGTATCACTGACCAGTGAGTGGAGGGTTACACTGACCAGCGAGCGGAGAGTAACAATTAACAGAGAGTTGGAGAGTAACACTTACCATTGAGTGGAGAGTAACACTGACCAGCGCGTGGAGAGTAACACTTACCAACGAGAGGATAGTAACACTTACCAGTGAGTGGAGAGTAACACTTCCCAGGGAGTGGAGAGTAACACTTACCAGTGAGTGGAGAGTAACACTGGGGAGCAATTGGAGAGTAACACTTACCAGTGAGGGGAGAGTAACACTGACCAGAGAGTGGAGAGTAACACTTACCAATGAGTGGAGAGTAAGACTGACCAGCGAGTGGAGTGTAACACTGACCAGCGAGTGGAGAGTAATATTGACCAGCAAGGAGAGTGTAACACTTATCAGTGAGTGGAGAGAAACACTGACCAGCGAGTGGAGAGCAAAGCTGACCAGCGAGTTGGAGAGAAACACTTACCAAGGAGTGGAGAGTATCACTGACCAGTGAGTGGAGAGTAACACTGACCAGCGACCGGAGAGTAACACTTACCAGAGAGTTGGAGAGAAACACTCACCAATGAGTGGAGAATAACACTGAACAGTGAGTGGAGAGTAACACTGACCAGCGCGTGGAGAGTAACACTTACCAACGAGAGGATAGTAACACTTACCAGTGAGTGGAGAGTAACACTCACCAGGGAGTGGAGAGTAACACTCACCAGTGAATGGAGAGTAACACTCGTGAGAAAGTGGAGAGTAACACTGACCAGCGAGTGGAGAGTAACACCTACCAGCGAGTAGAGTGTAACACTGACCAGCGAGTGGAGAGTAATATTAACCAGCAAGGAGAGAGTAACACTTAACAGTGAGTGGAGAGAAACACTGACAAGCGAGTGGAGAGTAAAGCTTACCAGCGAGTTTGAGAGTAACATATACCAATGAGTGGAGAGTAACACTGACCAGTGAGTGGAGAGTAACACTGACCAGCGAGCGGAGAGTAACACTTACCAATGAGAGGATAGTAACACTTACCAGTGAGTGGAGAGTAACACTTGCAAGAGAGTAACAATTACTAATGAGTGGAGAGTAAAACTTACCAGCGTGTAAAGAGTAAAACCTACCAGTGAGTGCATAGTAAAACTTACCAATGAGTGGAGAGTAACACTCACCAGTGAATGGAGAGTAACAC
This sequence comes from Carcharodon carcharias, assembly GCF_017639515.1. Classification (NCBI taxonomy): domain Eukaryota; kingdom Metazoa; phylum Chordata; class Chondrichthyes; order Lamniformes; family Lamnidae; genus Carcharodon; species Carcharodon carcharias. Next base: position 4,317 of record NW_024470542.1, on the reverse strand, counting down.
AGACCAGCAAGTGGAGAGTAACACTGACCAGCGAGTGGAGAGTAACGCTGACCAGCGATTTGGAGAGTAACATTTACCAATGTGTGAAGAGCAAAACTGACCAGCGATTGGAGAGTAACACTGACCAGCAAGTGGAGAGTAACACTTACCAGCGAATGGAGAGTAATACTTACCAGAGGGTGGAGAGTAACACTTACCAGGGAGTGGAGACTAACACTCACCAGCGAATGGAGAGTAACACTGACCAGCAAGTGGAGAGTAACACTGACCAGCGAGTGGAGAGTAACACTGACCAGCGAGTGGAGAGTAACACCTACCAGCAAGTGGAGAGTAACACTTACCAGTGAGTGGTGCGTAACACTGACCAGTGAGTGGAGAGTAACACTTACCAGCGAATGGAGAGTAACACTGACCAGCGAGTGGAGAGTAACACTAACCAGCGAGGAGAGAGTAACACTTATCAGTGAGTGGAGAGAAACACTGACCAGCGAGTGGAGAGTAACGCTGACCAGCGATTTGGAGAGTAACACTTACCAAATAGTGGAGAGTATCACTGACCAGTGAGTGGAGAGTAACACTGACCAGGGAGCGGAGAGTAACACTTATCAGAGAGTTGGAGAGTAACACTTACCTATGAGTGGAGAGTACCACAGACCAGTGAGTGGAGAGTAACACTGACCAGCGCGTGGAGAGTAACGCTTACCAGCGAGAGGATAGTAACAATTACCAATGAGTGGAGAGTAACACTTACCAGGGAGTGGAAAGTAACAATCAACAGCGAGTGGAGAGTAACACTGAAAAGCGAGTGGAGAGTAACACTGACCAGCGAGTGGATAGTATCACTGACCAGCGAGTGGAGAGTAACACTGACCAGCGAACGGAGAGTAACACTGAGCAGCGAGTGGAGAGTAACACTTACCAATGAGTGGAGAGGAACATTGACCAGTGAGTGGAGAGTAACACTGACCAGCGAGTGGAGAGTAACACTGACCAGCGAGTGGAGAGTAACACTTACCAATGAGTGGAGAGAAAGACTGAACAGCGAGTGGAGAGTAACACTGACCAGCGAGCTGAGAGTAACACTTACCAGAGAGTTGGAGAGTAACACTTACCATTGATTGGAGAGTATCACTCACCAGTGAGTGGAGAGTAACACTGACCAGTGAGTGGAGAGTAACACTGACCAGCGCGTGGAGAGTAACACTTAACAACGAGAGGATAGTAACACTTACCAGTGAGTGGAGAGTTACACTTCCCAGGGAGTGGAGAGGAACACTCACCAGTGAGAAGAGAGTAACACTGGCGAGCAATTGGAGAGTAACACTGACCAGCGAGTGGAGAGTAACACTGACCAGAGAGTGGAGAGTAACACTTACCAATGAGTGGAGAGTGAGACTGACCAGCGAGTGGAGAGTAACACTGACCAGCGAGTGGAGAGTAATATTGACTATCAAGGAGAGAGTAACACTTATCAGTGATTGGAGAGAAATACTGACCAGTGAGTGGAGAGTAACACTGACAAGCGAGTGGAGAGTAAAGCTGACCAGCGAGTTGGAGAGAAACACTTACCAACGAGTGGAGATTATCACTGACCAGTGAGTGGAGAGTAACACTGACCAGCGACCGGAGAGTAACACTTACCAGAGAGTTGGAGAGAAACACTTACCAATGAGTGGAGAGTAACACCGACCAGAGAGAGGAGAGTAACACTGACCAGCGCATGGAGAGTAAAACTTACCAACGAGAGGATAGTAACACTTACCAGTGAGTGGAGAGTAACACTTAGCAGGGAGTGGAGAGTAACACTCACCAGTGAATGGAGAGTAACACTGGCGAGAAAGTGGAGAGTAACACTGACCAGCGAGTGGAGAGTAACACTGACCAGCGAGTGGAGAGAAACACTTACCAATGAGTGGAGAGAAAGACTGAACAGCGAGTGGAGAGTAACACTGACCAGCGAGCGGAGAGTAATACTTACCAGCAAGTGGAGAGTAACACTGACCAGCGAGTGGAGAGTAACACTGACAAGCAAGTGGAGAGTAAAGCTTAACAGCGAGTTGGAGAGAAACACTGACCAACGAGTGGAGAGTATCACTGACCAGTGTGTGGAGAGTAACACTGACCAGCGAGCGGAGAGTAACAATTACCAGAGAGTTGGAGAGTAACATTTACCAATGAGTGGAGAGTAACACTGACCAGTGAGTGGAGAGTAACACTGACCAGCGCGTGGAGAGTAACACTTAACAACGAGAGGATAGTAACACTTACCAGTGAGTGGAGAGTAACACTGACCAGCGAGTGGAGAGTAACACTTACAAGAGAGTAGGAGAGCAACACTTACTAATGAGTGGAGAGTAAAACTTACCAGCGTGTAGAGAGTAACACTTACCAGTGAGTGCAGAGTAAAACTTACCAAAGAGTGGAGAGTAACACCGACCAGAGAGAGGAGAGTAACACTGACCAGCGCGTGGAGAGTAACACTTACCAACGAGAGGATAGTAACACTGACCAGCAAGTGGAGAGTAACACTTACCAGGGAGTGGAGAGTAACACTCACCAGTGAATGGAGAGTAACACTGGCAAGAAAGTGGAGAGTAACACTGACCAGCGAGTGGAGAGTAACACTGACCAGCGAGTGGAGAGAAACACTTACCAATGAGTGGAGAGAAAGACTGAACAGCGAGTGGAGAGTAACACTGACCAGCGAGCGGAGAGTAATACTTACCAGCAAGTGGAGAGTAACACTGACCAGCGAGTGGAGAGTAATATTAACCAGCAAGGAGTGAGTAACACTTATCAGTGAGTGGAGAGAAACACTGACCAGCGAGTGGAGAGTAACACTAACAAGCGAGTGGAGAGTAAAGCTTAACAGCGAGTTGGAGAGAAACACTGACCAACGAGTGGCGATTATCACTGACCAGTGAGTGGGAGTAACCACTGACCAGCGACGGAGAGTAAACAATTACCAGAGAGTTGGAGAGTAACATTTACCAATGAGTGGAGAGTAACACTGACCAGTGAGTGGAGAGTAACACTGACCAGCGCGTGGAGAGTACACTTAACAACGAGAGGATAGTAACACTTACCAGTGAGTGGAGAGTAACACTGACCAGCGAGTGGAGAGTAACACTTACAAGAGAGTAGGAGAGCAACACTTACTAATGAGTGGAGAGTAAAACTTACCAGCGTGTAGAGAGTAACACTTACCAGTGAGTGCAGAGTAAAACTTACCAATGAGTGGAGAGTAACGCTGACCAGCGATTTGGAGAGTAACACTTACCAATGAGTGGAGAGCCAAAAACTGACCAGCGATGGAGAGTAACACTGACCAGCAAGTGGAGAGTAACACTTACCAGCGAATGGAGAGTAATACTTACCAGAGGTGGCGAGTAACACTTACCACGGCAGTGGAGACAAACACTCACCAGCGAGTGAGAGAGTAACCACTGACCAGCGAGTGGAGAGTAACACTGCCAAGCGACGTGGAGAGTAACACCTCCCAGCCAGTGGAGAGTAACACCTACCAGTGCGTGGTGAGTAACACTGACCAGTGAGTGGAGAGTAAACACTTCCAGGGAGAGTGGAGAGTACCAATCAACACGCGCGTGGAGAGTCAACACTGACCAGTCGGTGAGAGTAACACTGTCCAGCGAGTGGCTAGTAACACTGACCAGCGAGTGGAGAGTAACACTTACAAGCGAATGGAGAGTAACACTGAGCAGCGAGTAGAGAGTAACACATACCAGCGAGTGGATAGTAACACTAAAACAGCGAGGAGAGAGTAACACTTATCAGTGAGTGGAGAGAAACACAGGCCAAATAGTGGAGCGTATCACTGACCAGTGAGTGGAGAGTTACACTGACCAGCGAGCGGAGGAGTAACAATTAGCAGAGAGTTGGAGAGTAACACTTACCATTGAGTGGAGAGTAACACTGACCAGGCGTGGAGAGTAACACTTACCAACGAGAGGATAGTAACACTTCCCAGTGAGTGGAGAGTAAACACTTCCCCAGGGAGTGGTGAGTAACACTTAACCAGTGAGTGGGAGAGTAACACTGGGAGCAATTGGAGAGTAACACTGACCAGTGAGTGGAGAGTAACACTGACAGAGAGTGGAGAGTAACACTTACAAATGAGTGGAAAGTAACACTGACCAGCGAGTGGAGAGTAACACTGACCAGCAGTGGAGAGTAACACTTACCAGCGAGGGAGAGTAACACTTATCAGTGAGTGGAGAGTAACACTTACCAGGGAGTGGGTGCAGTAACACTCACCAGCGAGTGGAGAGTAACACTGACCAGTAGTGGAGAGTAACA
>NW_024470541.1:85000-176925 GCF_017639515.1 Carcharodon carcharias | reverse complement strand
CATCAGTATGAGGGAGTGCTGCACTGTCAGAGGGTCAGTACTGAGGGAGTGCTGCACTGTCAGAGGGTCCAGTACTGAGGAGTGCTGCACTGTCAGAGGGTCAGTACTGCGGGATTGCTGCATTGTTATAGGGTCAGTACTGCGGGACTGCTGCACTGCCAGAGGGTCAGTATTGAGGGAGTGCTGCTCTGTCAGAAGGTCAGTACTGAGGGAGTGCTGCACTGTCAAGGGTCAGTACTGAGGGAGTGCTGCACTGTCAGAGGGTCAGTACTGAGGGAGTGCTGCACTGTCAGAGGTCAGTACTGAGGGAGTGCTGCACTGTCAGAGGGTCAGTACTGAGGGAGTGCTGCACTGTCAGAGGGTCACAGTACTGAGCGATTGCTGCACTGTCAGAGGTCAGAACTGAGGGAGTGCTGCACTGTCAGAGGGTCAGTACTGAGGGAGTGCTGCACTGTCGAGGGTCAGTACTGAGGGAGTGCTGCACTGTCAGAGGGTCAGTACTGAGGGAGTGCTGCACTGTCAGAGGGTCCGTACTGAGGAGTGCTGCACTGTCAGAGGGTCAGTACTGAGGGAGTGCTGCACTGTCAGAGGTTCAGTACTGAGGGAGTGCTGCACTGTCAGAGGGTCAGTACTGAGGGAGTGCAGCAATGTTAGAGGGTCAGTACTGAGGCGTGCTGCACTGTCAGAGGGTCAGTACTGAGGGAGTGCTGCACTGTCAGAGGGTCAGTACTGAGGGAGTGCTGCACTGTCGGATGGTCAGTACTGAGGAGTGCTGCACTGTCAGAGGGTCAGTACTGAGGGAGTGCTGCACTGTCGGAGTGTCAGTACTAAGGGCGTGCTGCACTGTCGGAGGGTCAGTACTGAGGGAGTGCTGCACTGTCAGAGAGGTCAGTACTGAGGAGTGCTGCACTGTCAGAGGGTCAGTACTGAGGGAGTGCTGCACTGTCAGAGGGTCATACTGAGGGAGTGCTGCACTGTCAGAGGGTCAGTACTGAGGGAGTGCTGCACTGTCAGAGGTCAGTACTGAGGGAGTGCTGCACTGTCAGAGGTCAGTACTGAGGGAGTGCTGCACTGTCAGAGGGTCAGTACTGAGCGAGTGCTGCACTGTCAGAAGGTCAGTACTGAGGGAGTGCTGCACTGTCAGAGGGTCAGTACTGAGGGAGTGCTGCACACTCAGGTGGTCAGTACTGAGGGAGTGCTGCACTGTCAGAGGGTCAGTACTGAGGGAGTGCTGCACTGTCAGAGGGTCAGTACTGAGGGAGTGCTGCACTGTCAGAGGGTCAGTACTGAGGGAGTGCTGCACTGTCAGAGGTCAGTACTGAGGGAGTGCTGCACTGTCAGAAGGTCAGTACTGAGGGAGTGCTGCACTGTCAGAGGGTCAGTACTGAGGGAGTGCTGCACTGTCAGAGGGTCAGTACTGAGGGAGTGCTGCACTGTCAGAGGGTCAGTACTGAGGGAGTGCTGCACTGTCAGAGGGTCAGTACTGAGGGAGTGCTGCACTGTCAGAGGGTCAGTAATAAGGGAGTACTGCACTGTTGGGTCAGTACTGAGGGAGTGCTGCACTGTCAGAGGGTCAGTATGGAGGGAGTGCTGCACTGTCAGAGGGTCAGTACTGAGGGAGTGCTGCACTGTCGGAGGGTCAGTACTGAGGAGTGCTGCACTGTCAGAGGGTCAGTACTGAGGGAGTGCTGCACTGTCGGAGGGTCAGTACTGAGGGAGTGCTGCACTGTCAGAGGGTCAGTACTGAGGGAGTGCTGCACTGTCAGAGGGTCAGTACTGAGGGAGTGCTGCACTGTCAGAGGGTCAGTACTGAGGGAGTGCTGCACTGTCAGAGGGTCAGTACTGAGGGAGTGCTGCACTGTCAGAGGGTCAGTACTGAGGGAGTGCTGCACTGTCAGAGGGTCAGTACTGAGCGAGCGCTGCACTGTCAGAGGGTCAGTACTGAGGGAGTGCTGCACTGTCGAAGGTCAGTACTGAGGGAGTGCTGCACTGTCAGAGGGTCAGGACTGAGGAGTGCTGCACTGTCAGAGGGTCATTACTGAGGGAGTGCTGCACTGTCAGAGGGTCGGTACTGAGGGAGTGCTGCACTGTCAGAGGGTCAGTACTGATGGAGTGCCGCTCTGTTGGAGGGTCAGTACTGAGGAGTGCTGCACTGTCAGAGGGTCAGTACTGAGGGAGTGCTACACTGTCAGAGGGTCAGTACTGAGGAGTGCTGCACTGTCAGAGGGTCAGTACTGGGGAGTGCTGCACTGTCAGAGGGTCAGTACTGAGGGAGTGCTGCACTTCAGCGGGTCAGGGGGTGGGGGTACTGAGGGAGTGCTGCACTGTCAGAGGGTCAGTACTGAGAGTGCTGCACTGTCAGAGGGTCAGTACTGAGGGAGTGCTGCACTGTCAGAGGGTCAGTACTGAGGGAGTGCTGCACTGTCAGAGGTCAGTACTGAGGGAGTGCTGCACTGTCAGAGGTCAGTACTGAGGAGTGCTGCACTGTCAGAGTCAGTACTGAGGGAGTGCTGCACTGTCAGAGGGTCAGTACTGAGAGTGCTGCACTGTCAGAGGGTAGTACTGAGGGAGTGCTGCACTGTCGGAGGGTCAGTACTGAGGGAGTGCAGCACTGTCAGAGTGTCAGTACCGAGGGAGTGCTGCACTGTCAGAGGGTCAGTACTGAGGAGTGCTGCACTGTCAGAAGGTCAGTGCTGTGGGAGTGCTGCACTGTCAGAAGGACATTACTGAGGGAGTGCTGCACTGCCAGAGGGTCAGTACTGAGGGAGTGCTGCATTGTCGGAGGTCAGAACTGAGGTAGTGCTGCACTGTCAGAGGGTCAGTACTGAAGAGTGCTGCACTCTCAGAGGGTCAGTACTGAGGGAGTGCTGCACTGTCAGAGGGTCAGTACTGAGGGAGTGCTGCACTGTCAGAGGGTCAGTACTGAGGGAGCGCCGCACTGTGAGAGGTCAGTACTGAGGGAGTGCTGCACTGTCAGAGGGTCAGTACGAGGGAGTGCTGCACTGTCAGAGGGTCAGTACTGAGGGAGTGCTGCACTGTCAGAGGGTCAGTACTGAGGGAGTGCTGCACTGTCAGAGGGTCAGTACTGAGGGAGTGCTGCACTGTCAGAGGGTCAGTACTGAGGGAGTGCTGCACTGTCAGAGAGTCAGTACTGAGGTAGTGCTGCACTGTCAGAGGGTCAGTACTGAGGGAGTGCTGCACTGTCAGAGGGTCAGTACTGAGGGAGTGCTGCACTGTCAGAGGGTCAGTACTGAGGGATGCTGCACTGTCAGAGGGTTCAGTACTGAGGGAGTGCTGCACTGTCAGAGGTTCACTACTGAGGGAGTGCTGCACTGTCAGAGGGTCAGTACTGAGGGAGTGCTGCACTGTCAGAGGGTCAGTACTGAGGGAGTGCTGCACTGTCAGAGGGTCAGTACTGAGGTGTGCTGCACTGTCAGAGGGTCAGTACTGAGGAGTGCTGCACTGTCAGAGGGTCAGTACTGAGGGAGTGCTGCACTGTCAGAGGGTCAGTACTGAGGGAGTGCTGCACTGTCAGAGGGTCAGTACTGAGGGAGTGCTGCACTGTCAGAGGGTCAGTACTGAGGGAGTGCTGCACTGTCAGAGGGTCAGTACTGAGGAGTGCTGCACTGTCAGAGGTCAGTACTGAGGGAGTGCTGCACTGTCAGAGGGTCAGTACTGAGGGAGTGCTGCACTGTCAGAGGGTCAGTACTGAGGGAGTGCTGCACTGTCAGAGGGTCAGTACTGAGGGATTGCTGCACTGTCAGAGGGTCAGTACTGAGGGAGTGCTGCACTGTCAGAGGGTCAGTACTGAGGGAGTGCTGCACTGTCAGAGGGTCAGTACTGAGGGAGTGCTGCACTGTCAGAGGGTCAGTACTGAGGGAGTGCTGCACTGTCAGAGGGTCAGTACTGAGGGAGTGCTGCACTGTCAGAGGGTCAGTACTGAGGGAGTGCTGCACTGTCAGAGGTCAGTACTGAAAGAATGCTGCACTGTCATAGGGTCAGTACTGAGGGAGTGCTACACTGTCAGAGCGTCAGTACTGAGGGAGTGCTGCACTGTCAGAGGGTCAGTACTGAGGGAGTGCTGCACTGTCAGAGGGTCAGTACTGAGGAGTGCTGCACTGTCAGAGGGTCAGTACTGAGGGAGTGCCGCACTGTCAGAGGCTCAGTACTGAGGGAGTGCTGCGCTGTCAGATGGTCAGTACTGAGGGAGTGCTGCACTGTCAGAGGTCAGTACTGAGGGAGTGCTGCACTGTCAGAGGGTCAGAGGTGCTGCTCACTGTCTAGTCTCACCGTCGAGGTCTTCCTGTCTGTCGTGCTGCACTTCAGTGCTCACCGGGTCATGGGTCTTACTGAGTTCAGTTCTGCACTGATTCAGATCAGTACTGAGGGAGTGCTGCACTGTCAGAGGGTCAGTACTGAGGAGTGCTGCACTGTCAGAGGGTCAGTACTGAGGGAGTGCTGCACTGTCAGAGGGTCAGTACTGAGGGAGTGCTGCAGTCAGAAGGTCAGTACTGAGGGAGTGCTGCACTGTCAGAGGGTCAGTATGAGGGAGTGCTGCACTGTCAAGGGTCAGTACTGAGGGAGTGCTGCACTGTCAGAGGGTCAGTACTGAGGGAGTGCTGCACTGTCAGAGGGTCAGTACTGAGGGAGTGCTGCACTGTCAGAGGGTCAGTACTGAGGGAGTGCTGCACTGTCAGAGGGTCAGTACTGAGGGAGTGCTGCACTGTCAGAGGGTCAGTACTGAGGGAGTGCTGCACTGTCAGAGGGTCAGTACTGAGGGAGTGCTGCACTGTCAGAGGGTCAGTACTGAGGGAGTGCTGCACTGTCGGACGGTCAGTACTGAGGGAGTGCTGCACTGTCAGAGGGTCAGTACTGAGGGAGTGCTGTACTGGCGTGGGTTCATTACTGAGGGAGTGCTGCACTGTCAGAGGGTCAGTACTGAGGAGTGCGGCACTGTCAGAGGGCCAGGACTGAGGGAGTGCTGCACTGTCGGGTCTCAGCACCGAGGGAGTGCGGTACTGCCGTGGTTCAGTACTGAGGGAGTGCTGCACTGTCAGATGGTCAGTACTGAGGGAGTGCTGCACTGTCAGAGGGTCAGTACTGAGGGAGTGCTGCACTGTCGGACGGTCAGTACTGAGGGAGTGCTGCACTGTCAGAGGTCAGTACTGAGGAGTGCTGCACTGTCAGAGGGTCAGTACTGACGGAATGCTGCACTGTCAGAGGGTCAGTACTGAGGGAGTGCTGCACTGTCAGAAGGTCAGTACTGAGGGAGTGCTGCACTGTCAGAAGGTCAGTACTGAGGGAGAGCGGCACTGTCAGAGGTCAGTACTGAGGGAGTGCTGCACTGTCAGAGGGTCAGTACTGAGGGAGTGCTGCACTGTCAGAGGGTCAGTACTGAGGGAGTGCTGCACTGTCAGAGGGTCAGTACTGAGGGAGTGCTGCACTGTCAGAGGGTCAGTACTGAGGGAGTGCTGCACTGTCAGAGGGTCAGTACTGAGGAGAGTGCTGCACTGTCAGAGGGTCAGTACTGAGGGAGTGCTGCACTGTCAGAGGGTCAGTACTGAGGGAGTGCTGCACTGTCAGAGGGTCAGTACTGAGGGTGTGCTGCACTGTCAGAGGGTCAGTACTGAGGGAGTGCTGCACTGTCAGTGGGTCAGTACTGAGGGAGTGCTGCACTGTCAGAGGGTCAGTATGAGGGAGTGCTGTAATGTCAGAGGGTCAGTACTGAGGGAGTGCTGCACTGTCAGAGGGTCAGTACTGAGGGAGTGCTGCACTGTCGGAGTGTCAGTACTGAGGGAGTGCTGCACTGTCAGAGGGTCAGTATTGAGGGGATGCTACACTGTCAGAGGGTCAGTACTGAGGAGTGCTGCACTGTCAGAGGTCAGTACTGAGGAGTGCTACACTGTCAGAGGGTCAGTACTGAGGGAGTGCTGCACTCTTAGAGGGTCAGTACTGAGGGAGCGCAGCACTGTCCGTGGGTCAGTACTGAGGGAGTGCTGCACTGTCAGAGGGTCAGTAATGAGGGAGTGCTGCACTGTCAGAGGGTCAGGACTGAGGGAGTGCTGCACTGTCAGAGAAGCAGTACTGAGGGAGTGCTGCACTGTCAGAGGGTCAGTACTGAGGGAGTGCTGCACTGTCAGAGGGTCAGTACTGAGGGAGTGCTGCACTGTCAGAGGGTCAGTACTGAGGGAGTGCTGCACTGTCAGAGGGTCAGTACTGAGGAGTGCTGCACTGTCAGAGGGTCAGTACTGAGGGAGTGCTGCACTGTCAGAGGGTCAGTACTGAGGGAGTGCTGCACTGTCAGAGCGTCTGTAATGAAGGAGCGCTGCACTGTCAGGGGTCAGTACTGAGGGAGCGCTGCACTGTCAGAGGGTCAGTACTGAGGAGTGCTGCACTGTCAGAGGGTCAGTACTGAGGGAGTGCTGCACTGTCAGAGGGTCAGTACTGAGGGAGTGCTGCACTGTCAGAGGGTCAGTACTGAGGGAGTGCTGCACTGTCAGAGGGTCAGTACTGAGGGAGTGCGCACTGTCAGAGGGTCAGTACTGAGGAGTGCTGCACTGTCAGAGGTCAGTACTGAGGGAGTGCTGCACTGTCAGAGGGTCAGTACTGAGGGAGTGCTGCACTGTCAGAGGGTCAGTACTGAGGGAGTGCTGCACTGTCAGAGGGTCAGTACTGAGGGAGTGCTGCACTGTCAGAGGGTCAGTACTGAGGGAGTGCTGCACTGTCAGAGGGTCAGTACTGAGGGAGTGCTGCACTGTCAGAGGTCAGTACTGAGGGAGTGCTGCACTGTCAGAGGGTCAGTACTGAGGGAGTGCTGCACTGTCAGAGGGTCAGTACTGAGGAGTGCTGCACTGTCAGAGGGTCATACTGAGGGAGTGCAGCACTGTCAGAGGGTCAGTACTGAGGAGTGCTGCACTGTCAGAGGGTCAGTACTGAGGGAGTGCTGCACTGTCAGAGGGTCAGTACTGAGGGAGTGCTGCACTGTCAGAGGGTCAGTACTGAGGGAGTGCTGCACTGTCAGAGGGTCAGTACTGAGGGAGTGCTGCACTGTCAGAGGGTCAGTACTGAGGGAGTGCTGCACTGTCAGAGGGTCAGTACTGAGGGAGTGCTGCACTGTCAGAGGGTCAGTACTGAGGGAGTGCTGCACTGTCAGAGGGTCAGTACTGAGGGAGTGCTGCACTGTCAGAGGTCAGTACTGAGGGAGTGCTGCACTGTCAGAGGGTCAGTACTGAGGGAGTGCTGCACTGTCAGAGGGTCAGTACTGAGGGAGTGCTGCACTGTCAGAGGGTCAGTACTGAGGGAGTGCTGCACTGTCAGAGGGTCAGTACTGAGGGAGTGCTGCACTGTCAGAGGGTCAGTACTGAGGGAGTGCTGCACTGTCAGGAGGGTCAGTACTGAGGAGTGCTGCACTGTCAGAGGGTCAGTACTGAGGAGTGCTGCACTGTCAGAGGGTCAGTACTGAGGGAGTGCTGCACTGTAGGGGTCAGTACTGAGGGAGTGCTGCACTGTCAGAGGGTCAGTACTGAGGGAGTGCTGCACTGTCAGAGGGTCAGTACTGAGGGAGTGCTGCACTGTCAGAGGGTCAGTACTGAGGGAGTGCTGCACTGTCAGAGGGTCAGTACTGAGGGAGTGCTGCACTGTCAGAGGGTCAGTACTGAGGGAGTGCTGCACTGTCAGAGGGTCAGTACTGAGGGAGTGCTGCACTGTCAGAGGGTCAGTACTGAGGGAGTGCTGCACTGTCAGAGGGTCAGTACTGAGGGAGTGCTGCACTGTCAGAGGGTAGTACTGAGGGAGTGCTGCACTGTCAGAGGGTCAGTACTGAGGGAGTGCTGCACTGTCAGAGGGTCAGTACTGAGGGAGTGCTGCACTGTCAGAGGGTCAGTACTGAGGGAGTGCTGCACTGTCAGAGGGTCAGTACTGAGGGAGTGCTGCACTGTCAGAGGGTCAGTACTGAGGGAGTGCTGCACTGTCAGAGGGTCAGTACTGAGGGAGTGCTGCACTGTCAGAGGGTCAGTACTGAGGGAGTGCTGCACTGTCAGAGGGTCAGTACTGAGGGAGTGCTGCACTGTCAGAGGGTCAGTACTGAGGGAGTGCTGCACTGTCAGAGGTCAGTACTGAGGGAGTGCTGCACTGTCAGTGGGTCAGTACTGAGGGAGTGCTGCACTGTCAGAGGGTCAGTACTGAGGGTGCGCTGCACTGTCAGAGGGTCAGTACTGAGGGAGTGCTGCACTGTCGGAGGGTCAGTACTGAGGGAGTGCTGCACTGTCAGAGGGTCAGTACTGAGGGAGTGCTGCACTGTCAGAGGGTCAATGCTGCACTGTCAGAGGGTCACTGCTGAGGCAGCGCTGCAGTAACGGAGGGTCAGTACTGAGGGAGTGCGCACTGTCAGAGTGTCAGTGCTGAGGGCGTGCTGCACTGTCAGAGGGTCAGTACTGAGGGAGTGCTGCACTGTCAGAGGGTCAGTACTGAGGGAGTGCTGCACTGTCAGAGGGTCAGTACTGAGGGAGTGCTGCACTGTCAGAGTGTCAGTACCGAGGGAGTGCTGCACTGTCAGAAGGTCAGTACTGAGGAGTGCTGCACTGTCAGAGGGTCAGTACTGAGGGAGTGCTGCACTGTCAGAGGGTCAGTACTGAGGGAGTGCTGCACTGTCAGAGGATTAGTACTGAGGGAGTGCTGCACTGTCAGAGGGTCAGTACTGAGGGAGTGCTGCACTGTCAGAGGGTCAGTACTGAGGGAGTGCTGCACTGTCAGAGGGTCAGTACTGAGGGAGTGCTGCACTGTCAGAGGGTCAGTACTGAGGGAGTGCTGCACTGTCAGAGGGTCAGTACTGAGGGAGTGCTGCACTGTCAGAGGTCAGTACTGAGGGAGTGCTGCACTGTCAGAAGGTCAGAGCTGTGGGAGTGCTGCACTGTCAGCAGGTCATTACTGAGGGAGTGCTGCACTGTCAGAGGGTCAGTACTGAGGGAGTGCTGCACTGTCAGAGGGTCAGTACTGAGGGAGTGCTGCACTGTCAGAGGGTCAGTACTGAGGGAGTGCTGCACTGTCAGAGGGTCAGTACTGAGGAGTGCTGCACTGTCAGAGGGTCAGTACTGAGGGAGTGCTGCACTGTCAGAGGGTCAGTACTGAGGGAGTGCTGCACTGTCAGAGGGTCAGTACTGAGGGAGTGCTGCACTGTCAGAGGGTCAGTACTGAGGGAGTGCTGCACTGTCAGAGGTCAGTACTGAGGGAGTGCTGCACTGTCAGAGGGTCAGTACTGAGGGAGTGCTGCACTGTCAGAGGGTCAGTACTGAGGAGTGCTGCACTGTCAGAGGGTCAGTACTGAGGGAGTGCTGCACTGTCAGAGGGTCAGTACTGAGGGAGTGCTGCACTGTCAGAGGGTCAGTACTGAGGGAGTGCTGCACTGTAGGAGGGTCAGTACTGAGGGAGTGCTGCACTGTCAGAGGGTCAGTACTGAGGGTGTACAGAACTGTCAGAGGGTCAGTACTGAGGGAGTGCTGCACTGTCAGAAGGTCAGTACTGAGGGAGTGCTGCACTGTCAGAGGGTCAGTACTGAGGAGTGCTGCACTGTCAAAGGGTCAGTACTGACGGTGTGCTGCATTGTAGGTGGGTCAGTTCTGAGTGAGTGCTGCACTGTCACAGGTTCAGTACTGAGTGACTGCTGCACTGTCAGAGGGTCAGTACTGAGGGAGTGCTGCACTGTCAGAGGGTCAGTACTGAGGGAGTGCTGCACTGTCAGAGGGTCAGTACTGAGGGAGTGCTGCACTGTCAGAGGGTCAGTACTGAGGGAGTGCTGCACTGTCAGAGGGTCAGTACTGAGGGAGTGCTGCACTGTCAGAGGGTCAGTACTGAGGGAGTGCTGCACTGTCAGAGGGTCAGTACTGAGGGAGTGCTGCACTGTCAGAGGGTCAGTACTGAGGGAGTGCTGCACTGTCAGAGGGTCAGTACTGAGGGAGTGCTGCACTGTCAGAGGGTCAGTACTGAGGGAGTGCTGCACTGTCAGAGGGTCAGTACTGAGGGAGTGCTGCACTGTCAGAGGGTCAGTACTGAGGGAGTGCTGCACTGTCAGAGGGTCAGTACTGAGGGAGTGCTGCACTGTCAGAGGGTCAGTACTGAGGGAGTGCTGCACTGTCAGAGGTCAGTACTGAGGGAGTGCTGCACTGTCAGAGGGTCAGTACTGAGGGAGTGCTGCACTGTCAGAGGGTCAGTACTGAGGGAGTGCTGCACTGTCAGAGGGTCAGTACTGAGGGAGTGCTGCACTGTCAGAGGGTCAGTACTGAGGGAGTGCTGCACTGTCAGAGGGTCAGTACTGAGGGAGTGCTGCACTGTCAGAGGGTCAGTACTGAGGGAGTGCTGCACTGTCAGAGGGTCAGTACTGAGGGAGTGCTGCACTGTCAGAGGGGTCAGTACTGAGGGAGTGCTGCACTGTCAGAGGGTCAGTACTGAGGGAGTGCTGCACTGTCAGAGGGTCAGTACTGAGGGAGTGCTGCACTGTCAGAGGGTCAGTACTGAGGGAGTGCTGCACTGTCAGAGGGTCAGTACTGAGGGAGTGCTGCACTGTCAGAGGGTCAGTACTGAGGGAGTGCTGCACTGTCAGAGGGTCAGTACTGAGGGAGTGCTGCACTGTCAGAGGGTCAGTACTGAGGGAGTGCTGCACTGTCAGAGGGTCAGTACTGAGGGAGTGCTGCACTGTCAGAGGGTCAGTACTGAGGGAGTGCTGCACTGTCAGAGGGTCAGTACTGAGGGAGTGCTGCACTGTCAGAGGGTCAGTACTGAGGGAGTGCTGCACTGTCAGAGGGTCAGTATTGATGGAGTGCTGCACTGTCAGAGGGTCAGTACTGAAGGAGTGCTGCACTCAGAGGGTCAGTACTGAGGGTGCGCTGCACTGTCAGAGCATCAGTACTGAGGGAGTGCTGCACTGTCAGAGAGTAAGTACTGAGGGAGTGCTGCACTGTCAGAGGGTCAGTACTGAGGGAGTGCTGCACTGTCAGAGGGTCAGTACTGAGGGAGTGCTGCACTGTCAGAGGGTCAGTACTGAGGGAGTGCTGCACTGTCAGAGGGTCAGTACTGAGGGAGTGCTGCACTGTCAGAGGGTCAGTACTGAGGGAGTGCTGCACTGTCAGAGGGTCAGTACTGAGGGAGTGCTGCACTGTCAGAGGGTCAGTACTGAGGGAGTGCTGCACTGTCAGAGGGTCAGTACTGAGGGAGTGCTGCACTGTCAGAGGGTCAGTACTGAGGGAGTGCTGCACTGTCAGAGGGTCAGTACTGAGGGAGTGCTGCACTGTCAGAGGGTCAGTACTGAGGGAGTGCTGCACTGTCAGAGGGTCAGTACTGAGGGAGTGCTGCACTGTCAGAGGTCAGTACTGAGGGAGTGCTGCACTGTCAGAGGGTCAGTACTGAGGGAGTGCTGCACTGTCAGAGGGTCAGTACTGAGGGGAGTGCTGCACTGTCAGAGGGTCAGTACTGAGGGAGTGCTGCACTGTCAGAGGGTCAGTACTGAGGGAGTGCTGCACTGTCAGAGGTCAGTACTGAGGAGTGCTGCACTGTCAGAGGGTCAGTACTGAGGGAGTGCTGCACTGTCAGAGGGTCAGTACTGAGGGAGTGCTGCACTGTCAGAGGGTCAGTACTGAGGGAGTGCTGCACTGTCAGAGGGTCAGTACTGAGGGAGTGCTGCACTGTCAGAGGGTCAGTACTGAGGGAGTGCTGCACTGTCAGAGGGTCAGTACTGAGGGAGTGCTGCACTGTCAGAGGGTCAGTACTGAGGGAGTGCTGCACTGTCAGAGGTCAGTACTGAGGGAGTGCTGCACTGTCAGAGGTCAGTACTGAGGGAGTGCTGCACTGTCAGAGGGTCAGTACTGAGGGAGTGCTGCACTGTCAGAGGGTCAGTACTGAGGGAGTGCTGCACTGTCAGAGGTCAGTACTGAGGGAGTGCTGCACTGTCAGAGGGTCAGTACTGAGGGAGTGCTGCACTGTCAGAGGGTCAGTACTGAGGGAGTGCTGCACTGTCAGAGGGTCAGTACTGAGGGAGTGCTGCACTGTCAGAGGGTCAGTACTGAGGGAGTGCTGCACTGTCAGAGGGTCAGTACTGAGGGAGTGCTGCACTGTCAGAGGGTCAGTACTGAGGGAGTGCTGCACTGTCAGAGGGTCAGTACTGAGGGAGTGCTGCACTGTCAGAGGGTCAGTACTGAGGGAGTGCTGCACTGTCAGAGGGTCAGTACTGAGGGAGTGCTGCACTGTCAGAGGGTCAGTACTGAGGAGTGCTGCACTGTCAGAGGGTCAGTACTGAGGGAGTGCTGCACTGTCAGAGGTCAGTACTGAGGGAGTGCTGCACTGTCAGAGGGTCAGTACTGAGGGAGTGCTGCACTGTCAGAGGGTCAGTACTGAGGGAGTGCTGCACTGTCAGAGGGTCAGTACTGAGGGAGTGCTGCACTGTCAGAGGGTCAGTACTGAGGGAGTGCTGCACTGTCAGAGGGTCAGTACTGAGGGAGTGCTGCACTGTCAGAGGGTCAGTACTGAGGGAGTGCTGCACTGTCAGAGGGTCAGTACTGAGGGAGTGCTGCACTGTCAGAGGGTCAGTACTGAGGGAGTGCTGCACTGTCAGAGGGTCAGTACTGAGGGAGTGCTGCACTGTCAGAGGGTCAGTACTGAGGGAGTGCTGCACTGTCAGAGGGTCAGTACTGAGGGAGTGCTGCACTGTCAGAGGGTCAGTACTGAGGGAGTGCTGCACTGTCAGAGGGTCAGTACTGAGGGAGTGCTGCACTGTCAGAGGGTCAGTACTGAGGGAGTGCTGCACTGTCAGAGGGTCAGTACTGAGGGAGTGCTGCACTGTCAGAGGGTCAGTACTGAGGAGTGCTGCACTGTCAGAGGGTCAGTACTGAGGGAGTGCTGCACTGTCAGAGGGTCAGTACTGAGGGAGTGCTGCACTGTCAGAGGGTCAGTACTGAGGGAGTGCTGCACTGTCAGAGGTCAGTACTGAGGGAGTGCTGCACTGTCAGAGGGTCAGTACTGAGGGAGTGCTGCACTGTCAGAGGGTCAGTACTGAGGGAGTGCTGCACTGTCAGAGGGTCAGTACTGAGGGAGTGCTGCACTGTCAGAGGGTCAGTACTGAGGGAGTGCTGCACTGTCAGAGGGTCAGTACTGAGGGAGTGCTGCACTGTCAGAGGGTCAGTACTGAGGGAGTGCTGCACTGTCAGAGGGTCAGTACTGAGGGAGTGCTGCACTGTCAGAGGGTCAGTACTGAGGGAGTGCTGCACTGTCAGAGGGTCAGTACTGAGGGAGTGCTGCACTGTCAGAGGGTCAGTACTGAGGGAGTGCTGCACTGTCAGAGGGTCAGTACTGAGGGAGTGCTACACTGTCAGAGGGTCAGTACTGAGGGAGTGCTGCACTGTCAGAGGTCAGTACTGAGGGAGTGCTGCACTGTCAGAGGGTCAGTACTGAGGGAGTGCTGCACTGTCAGAGGGTCAGTACTGAGGGAATGCTGCACTGTCAGAGGGTCAGTACTGAGGGAGTGCTGCACTGTCAGAGGGTCAGTACTGAGGGAGTGCTGCACTGTCAGAGGGTCAGTACTGAGGGAGTGCTGCACTTTCAGAGGGTCAGTACTGAGGGAGTGCTGCACTGTCAGAGGGTCAGTACTGAGGGAGTGCTGCACTGTCAGAGGGTCAGTACTGAGGGAGTGCTGCACTGTCAGAGGGTCAGTACTGAGGGAGTGCTGCACTGTCAGAGGGTCAGTACTGAGGGAGTGCTGCACTGTCAGAGGGTCAGTACTGAGGGAGTGCTGCACTGTCAGAGGTCAGTACTGAGGGAGTGCTGCACTGTCAGAGGGTCAGTACTGAGGGAGTGCTGCACTGTCAGAGGGTCAGTACTGAGGAGTGCTGCACTGTCAGAGGGTCAGTACTGAGGGAGTGCTGCACTGTCAGAGGGTCAGTACTGAGGGAGTGCTGCACTGTCAGAGGGTCAGTACTGAGGGAGTGCTGCACTGTCAGAGGGTCAGTACTGAGGGAGTGCTGCACTGTCAGAGGGTCAGTACTGGGAGTGCTGCACTGTCAGAGGGTCAGTACTGAGGGAGTGCTGCACTGTCAGAGGGTCAGTACTGAGGGAGTGCTGCACTGTCAGAGGGTCAGTACTGAGGAGTGCTGCACTGTCAGAGGGTCAGTACTGAGGGAGTGCTGCACTGTCAGAGGGTCAGTACTGAGGGAGTGCTGCACTGTCAGAGGGTCAGTACTGAGGGAGTGCTGCACTGTCAGAGGGTCAGTACTGAGGGAGTGCTGCACTGTCAGAGGGTCAGTACTGAGGGAGTGCTGCACTGTCAGAGGGTCAGTACTGAGGGAGTGCTGCACTGTCAGAGGTCAGTACTGAGGGAGTGCTGCACTGTCAGAGGGTCAGTACTGAGGGAGTGCTGCACTGTCAGAGGGTCAGTACTGAGGGAGTGCTGCACTGTCAGAGGGTCAGTACTGAGGGAGTGCTGCACTGTCAGAGGGTCAGTACTGAGGGAGTGCTGCACTGTCAGAGGGTCAGTACTGAGGGAGTGCTGCACTGTCAGAGGGTCAGTACTGAGGGAGTGCTGCACTGTCAGAGGGTCAGTACTGAGGGAGTGCTGCACTGTCAGAGGGTCAGTACTGAGGGAGTGCTGCACTGTCAGAGGGTCAGTACTGAGGGAGTGCTGCACTGTCAGAGGGTCAGTACTGAGGGAGTGCTGCACTGTCTTTGTGGCATTACTGAGGGAGTGCTGCACTGTCAGAGGGTCAGTACTGAGGAGTGCTGCACTGTCAGAGGGTCAGTACTGAGGGAGTGCTGCACTGTCAGAGGGTCAGTACTGAGGGAGTGCTGCACTGTCAGAGGGTCAGTACTGAGGGAGTGCTGCACTGTCAGATGGTCAGTACTGAGGGAGTGCTGCACTGTCAGAGGGTCAGTACTGAGGGAGTGCTGCACTGTCAGAGGGTCAGTACTGAGGGAGTGCTGCACTGTCAGAGGGTCAGTACTGAGGGAGTGCTGCACTGTCAGAGGGTCAGTACTGAGGGAGTGCTGCACTGTCAGAGGGTCAGTACTGAGGAGTGCTGCACTGTCAGAGGGTCAGTACTGAGGGTGAGCTGCACTGTCAGAGGGTCAGTACTGAGGGAGTGCTGCACTGTCAGAGGGTCAGTACTGAGGGAGTGCTGCACTGTCAGAGGGTCAGTACTGAGGGAGTGCTGCACTGTCAGAGGGTCAGTACTGAGGGAGTGCTGCACTGTCAGAGGGTCATCAGAGGAGAGTGTGCACTGTCAGAGGGTCAGTACTGAGGGAGTGCTGCACTGTCAGAGGGTCAGTACTGAGGGAGTGCTGCACTGTCAGAGGGTCAGTACTGAGGGAGTGCTGCACTGTCAGAGGGTCAGTACTGAGGGAGTGCTGCACTGTCAGAGGGTCAGTACTGAGGGAGTGCTGCACTGTCAGAGGGTCAGTACTGAGGGAGTGCTGCACTGTCAGAGGGTCAGTACTGAGGGAGTGCTGCACTGTCAGAGGGTCAGTACTGAGGGAGTGCTGCACTGTCAGAGGGTCAGTACTGAGGGAGTGCTGCACTGTCAGAGGGTCAGTACTGAGGGAGTGCTGCACTGTCAGAGGGTCAGTACTGAGGGAGTGCTGCACTGTCAGAGGGTCAGTACTGAGGGAGTGCTGCACTGTCAGAGGGTCAGTACTGAGGGAGTGCTGCACTGTCAGAGGGTCAGTACTGAGGGAGTGCTGCACTGTCAGAGGGTCAGTACTGAGGGAGTGCTGCACTGTCAGAGGGTCAGTACTGAGGGAGTGCTGCACTGTCAGAGGTCAGTACTGAGGGAGTGCTGCACTGTCAGAGGGTCAGTACTGAGGGAGTGCTGCACTGTCAGAGGGTCAGTACTGAGGGAGTGCTGCACTGTCAGAGGGTCAGTACTGAGGGAGTGCTGCACTGTCAGAGGGTCAGTACTGAGGGAGTGCTGCACTGTCAGAGGGTCAGTACTGAGGGAGTGCTGCACTGTCAGAGGGTCAGTACTGAGGGAGTGCTGCACTGTCAGAGGGTCAGTACTGAGGGAGTGCTGCACTGTCAGAGGGTCAGTACTGAGGGAGTGCTGCACTGTCAGAGGGTCAGTACTGAGGGAGTGCTGCACTGTCAGAGGGTCAGTACTGAGGGAGTGCTGCACTGTCAGAGGGTCAGTACTGAGGGAGTGCTGCACTGTCAGAGGGTCAGTACTGAGGGAGTGCTGCACTGTCAGAGGGTCAGTACTGAGGGAGTGCTGCACTGTCAGAGGGTCAGTACTGAGGGAGTGCTGCACTGTCAGAGGGTCAGTACTGAGGAGTGCTGCACTGTCAGAGGGTCAGTACTGAGGGAGTGCTGCACTGTCAGAGGGTCAGTACTGAGGAGTGCTGCACTGTCAGAGGGTCAGTACTGAGGGAGTGCTGCACTGTCAGAGGGTCAGTACTGAGGGAGTGCTGCACTGTCAGAGGGTCAGTACTGAGGGAGTGCTGCACTGTCAGAGGGTCAGTACTGAGGGAGTGCTGCACTGTCAGAGGGTCAGTACTGAGGGAGTGCTGCACTGTCAGAGGGTCAGTACTGAGGGAGTGCTGCACTGTCAGAGGGTCAGTACTGAGGGAGTGCTGCACTGTCAGAGGGTCAGTACTGAGGAGTGCTGCACTGTCAGAGGGTCAGTACTGAGGGAGTGCTGCACTGTCAGAGGGTCAGTACTGAGGGAGTGCTGCACTGTCAGAGGGTCAGTACTGAGGGAGTGCTGCACTGTCAGAGGGTCAGTACTGAGGGAGTGCTGCACTGTCAGAGGGTCAGTACTGAGGGAGTGCTGCACTGTCAGAGGGTCAGTACTGAGGGAGTGCTGCACTGTCAGAGGGTCAGTACTGAGGGAGTGCTACACTGTCAGAGGGTCTGTACTGAGGGAGTGCTGCACTGTCAGAGGTCAGTACTGAGGGAGTGCTGCACTGTCAGAGGGTCAGTACTGAGGGAGTGCTGCACTGTCAGAGGGTCAGTACTGAGGGAGTGCTGCACTGTCAGAGGGTCAGTACTGAGGGAGTGCTGCACTGTCAGAAGGTCAGTACTGAGGGAGTGCTGCACTGTCAGAGGGTCAGTACTGAGGGAGTGCTGCACTGTCAGAGGTCAGTACTGAGGGACTGTTGCACTGTCAGAGGGTCAGTACTGAGGGAGTGCTGCACTGTCAGAGGGTCAGTACTGAGGGAGTGCTGCACTGTCAGAGGGTCACTACTGAGGAAGTGCTGCACTGTCAGGGGTCAGTACTGAGGGAGTGCTGCACTGTCAGAGGGTCAGTACTGAGGGAGTGCTGCACTGTCCGAAGGATCAGTACTGAGGGAGTGCTGCACTGTCAGAGGTCAGTACTGAGGGGGTTCTGCACTGTCAGAGGGTCAGTACTGAGGGAGTGCTGCACTGTCAGAGGGTCAGTACTGAGGGAGTGCTGCACTGTCAGAGGGTCAGTACTGAGGGAGTGCTGCACTATCAGAGGGTCAGTACTGAGGGAGTGCTGCACTGTCGGAGGGTCAGTACGAAGGAGTGCTGCACTTTCAGAGGGTCAGTACTGAGGGAGTGCTGCACTGTCGGAGGGTCAGTACTGAGGGAGTGCTGCACTGTCAGAGGGTCAGTACTGAGGGAGTGCTGCACTGTCAGAGGGTCAGTACTGAGGGAGTGCTGCACTGTCAGAGGGTCAGTACTGAGGGAGTGCTGCACTGTCAGAGGTCAGTACTGAGGGAGTGCTGCACTGTCAGAGGGTCAGTACTGAGGGAGTGCTGCACTGTCAGAGGGTCAGTACTGAGGGAGTGCTGCACTGTCAGAGGGTCAGTACTGAGGGAGTGCTGCACTGTCAGAGGGTCAGTACTGAGGGAGTGCTGCACTGTCAGAGGGTCAGTACTGAGGGAGTGCTGCACTGTCAGAAGGTCAGTACTGAGGGAGTGCTGCACTGTCAGAGGGTCAGTACTGAGGGAGTGCTGCACTGTCGGAAGTCAGTACTGAGGGAGTGCTGCACTGTCAGAGGGTCAGTACTGAGGGAGTGCTGCACTGTCAGAGGGTCAGTACTGAGGGAGTGCTGCACTGTCAGAGGGTCAGTACTGAGGGAGTGCTGCACTGTCAGAGGGTCAGTACTGAGGAGTGCTGCACTGTCAGAGGGTCAGTACTGAGGGAGTGCTGCACTGTCAGAGGGTCAGTACTGAGGGAGTGCTGCACTGTCAGAGGGTCAGTACTGAGGGAGTGCTGCACTGTCAGAGGGTCAGTACTGAGGGAGTGCTGCACTGTCAGAGGGTCAGTACTGAGGGAGTGCTGCACTGTCAGAGGGTCAGTACTGAGGGAGTGCTGCACTGTCAGAGGGTCAGTACTGAGGGAGTGCTGCACTGTCTGAAGTCAGTACTGAGGGCGTGCTGCACTGTCAGAGGGTCAGTACTGAAGCAGTGCTGCACTGTCAGAGGGTCAGTACTGAGGGAGTGCTGCACTGTCAGAAGGTCAGTACTGAGGGAGTGCTGCACTGTCAGAGGGTCAGTACTGAGGGAGTGCTGCACT
Organism: Carcharodon carcharias; assembly: GCF_017639515.1. NCBI lineage: Eukaryota > Metazoa > Chordata > Chondrichthyes > Lamniformes > Lamnidae > Carcharodon > Carcharodon carcharias. The sequence continues at coordinate 158,417 of NW_024470541.1, read as the reverse complement.
GTCAGAGGGTCAGTACTGAGGGAGTGCCGCACTGTCAGAGGGTCAGTACTGAGGGAGTGCTGCACTGTCAGAGGGTCAGTACTGAGGGAGTGCTGCACTGTCAGAGGGTCAGTACTGAGGGAGTGCTGCACTGTCAGAGGGTCAGTACTGAGGGAGTGCTGCACTGTCAGAGGGTCAGTACTGAGGGAGTGCTGCACTGTCAGAGGGTCAGTACTGAGGGAGTGCTGCACTGTCAGAGGGTCAGTACTGAGGGAGTGCTGCACTGTCAGAGGGTCAGTACTGAGGGAGTGCTGCACTGTCAGAGGTCAGTACTGAGGGAGTGCTGCACTGTCAGAGGGTCAGTACTGAGGGAGTGCTGCACTGTCAGAGGGTCAGTACTGAGGGAGTGCTGCACTGTCAGAGGGTCAGTACTGAGGGAGTGCTGCACTGTCAGAGGGTCAGTACTGAGGGAGTGCTGCACTGTCAGAGGGTCAGTACTGAGGGAGTGCTGCACTGTCAGAGGGTCAGTACTGAGGGAGTGCTGCACTGTCAGAGGGTCAGTACTGAGGGAGTGCTGCACTGTCAGAGGGTCAGTACTGAGGGAGTGCTGCACTGTCAGAGGGTCAGTACTGAGGGAGTGCTGCACTGTCAGAGGGTCAGTACTGAGGGAGTGCTGCACTGTCAGAGGGTCAGTACTGAGGGAGTGCTGCACTGTCAGAGATTCAGTACTGAGGGAGTGCTGCACTGTCAGAGGGTCAGTACTGAGGGAGTGCTGCACTGTCAGAGGGTCAGTACTGAGGGAGTGCTGCACTGTCAGAGGGTCAGTACTGAGGGAGTGCTGCACTGTCAGAGGGTCAGTACTGAGGGAGTGCTGCACTGTCAGGGGTCAGTACTGAGGGATTGCTGCACTGTCAGAGGGTCAGTACTGAGGGAGTGCTGCACTGTCAGAGGGTCAGTACTGAGGGAGTGCTGCACTGTCAGAGGGTCAGTACTGAGGGAGTGCTGCACTGTCAGAGGGTCAGTACTGAGGGAGTGCTGCACTGTCAGAGGGTCAGTACTGAGGGAGTGCTGCACTGTCAGAGGGTCAGTACTGAGGGAGTGCTGCACTGTCAGAGGGTCAGTACTGAGGGAGTGCTGCACTGTCAGAGGGTCAGTACTGAGGAAGTGCTGCACTGTCAGAGGGTCAGTACTGAGGGAGTGCTGCACTGTCAGAGGGTCAGTACTGAGGGAGTGCTGCACTGTCAGAGGGTCAGTACTGAGGGAGTGCTGCACTGTCAGAGGGTCAGTACTGAGGGAGTGCTGCACTGTCAGAGGGTCAGTACTGAGGGAGTGCTGCACTGTCAGAGGGTCAGTACTGAGGGAGTGCTGCACTGTCAGAGGGTCAGTACTGAGGGAGTGCTGCACTGTCAGAGGTCAGTACTGAGGGAGTGCTGCAATGTCAGAAGGTCAGTACTGAGGGATTGCTGCACTGTGAGAGGTTCAGAAATGAAGGGAGTGCTGCACTGTCAGAAGGTCAGTACTGAGGAAGTGCTGCACTGTCAGAGGGTCAGTACTGAGGGAGTGCTGCACTGTCAGAGGGTCAGTACTGAGGGAGTGCTGCACTGTCAGAGGGTCAGTACTGAGGGAGTGCTGCACTGTCAGAGGGTCAGTACTGAGGGAGTGCTGCACTGTCAGAGGTCAGTACTGAGGGAGTGCTGCACTGTCAGAGGGTCAGTACTGAGGGAGTGCTGCACTGTCAGAGGGTCAGTACTGAGGGAGTGCTGCACTGTCAGAGGTCAGTACTGAGGGAGTGCTGCACTGTCAGAGGGTCAGTACTGAGGGAGTGCTGCACTGTCAGAGGGTCAGTACTGAGGGAGTGCTGCACTGTCAGAGGGTCAGTACTGAGGGAGTGCTGCACTGTCAGAGAGTCAGTACTGAGGGAGTGCTGCACTGTCAGAGGGTCAGTACTGAGGGAGTGCTGCACTGTCAGAGGGTCAGTACTGAGGGAGTGCTGCACTGTCAGAGGGTCAGTACTGAGGGAGTGCTGCACTGTCAGAGGGTCAGTACTGAGGGAATGCTGCACTGTCAGAGGGTCAGTACTGAGGGAGTGCTGCACTGTCAGAGGGTCAGTACTGAGGGAGTGCTGCACTGTCAGAGGGTCAGTACTGAGGGAGTGCTGCACTGTCAGAGGGTCAGTACTGAGGGAGTGCTGCACTGTCAGAGGGTCAGTACTGAGGGAGTGCTGCACTGTCAGAGGGTCAGTACTGAGGGAGTGCTGCACTGTCAGAGGGTCAGTACTGAGGGAGTGCTGCACTGTCAGAGGGTCAGTACTGAGGGAGTGCTGCACTGTCAGAGGGTCAGTACTGAGGGAGTGCTGCACTGTCAGAGGGTCAGTACTGAGGGAGTGCTGCACTGTCAGAGGGTCAGTACTGAGGGAGTGCTGCACTGTCAGAGGGTCAGTACTGAGGGAGTGCTGCACTGTCAGAGGGTCAGTACTGAGGGAGTGCTGCACTGTCAGAGGGTCAGTACTGAGGGAGTGCTGCACTGTCAGAGGGTCAGTACTGAGGGAGTGCTGCACTGTCAGAGGGTCAGTACTGAGGGAGTGCTGCACTGTCAGAGGGTCAGTACTGAGGGAGTGCTGCACTGTCAGAGGGTCAGTACTGAGGGAGTGCTGCACTGTCAGAGGGTCAGTACTGAGGGAGTGCTGCACTGTCAGAGGGTCAGTACTGAGGGAGTGCTGCACTGTCAGAGGGTCAGTACTGAGGGAGTGCTGCACTGTCAGAGGGTCAGTACTGAGGGAGTGCTGCACTGTCAGAGGGTCAGTACTGAGGAGTGCTGCACTGTCAGAGGGTCAGTACTGAGGGAGTGCTGCACTGTCAGAGGGTCAGTACTGAGGGAGTGCTGCACTGTCAGAGGGTCAGTACTGAGGGAGTGCTGCACTGTCAGAGGGTCAGTACTGAGGGAGTGCTGCACTGTCAGAGGGTCAGTACTGAGGGAGTGCTGCACTGTCAGAGGGTCAGTACTGAGGGAGTGCTGCACTGTCAGAGGTCAGTACTGAGGGAGTGCTGCACTGTCAGAGGGTCAGTACTGAGGGAGTGCTGCACTGTCAGAGGGTCAGTACTGAGGGAGTGCTGCACTGTCAGAGGGTCAGTACTGAGGGAGTGCTGCACTGTCAGAGGGTCAGTACTGAGGGAGTGCTGCACTGTCAGAGGGTCAGTACTGAGGGAGTGCTGCACTGTCAGAGGGTCAGTACTGAGGGAGTGCTGCACTGTCAGAGGGTCAGTACTGAGGGAGTGCTGCACTGTCAGAGGGTCAGTACTGAGGGAGTGCTGCACTGTCAGAGGGTCAGTACTGAGGGAGTGCTGCACTGTCAGAGGGTCAGTACTGAGGGAGTGCTGCACTGTCAGAGGGTCAGTACTGAGGGAGTGCTGCACTGTCAGAGGGTCAGTACTGAGGGAGTGCTGCACTGTCAGAGGGTCAGTACTGAGGGAGTGCTGCACTGTCAGAGGGTCAGTACTGAGGGAGTGCTGCACTGTCAGAGGGTCAGTACTGAGGGAGTGCTGCACTGTCAGAGGGTCAGTACTGAGGGAGTGCTGCACTGTCAGAGGGTCAGTACTGAGGGAGTGCTGCACTGTCAGAGGGTCAGTACTGAGGGAGTGCTGCACTGTCAGAGGGTCAGTACTGAGGGAGTGCTGCACTGTCAGAGGGTCAGTACTGAGGGAGTGCTGCACTGTCAGAGGGTCAGTACTGAGGGAGTGCTGCACTGTCAGAGGGTCAGTACTGAGGGAGTGCTGCACTGTCAGAGGGTCAGTACTGAGGGAGTGCTGCACTGTCAGAGGGTCAGTACTGAGGGAGTGCTGCACTGTCAGAGGGTCAGTACTGAGGGAGTGCTGCACTGTCAGAGGGTCAGTACTGAGGGAGTGCTGCACTGTCAGAGGTCAGTACTGAGGGAGTGCTGCACTGTCAGAGGGTCAGTACTGAGGGAGTGCTGCACTGTCAGAGGGTCAGTACTGAGGGAGTGCTGCACTGTCAGAGGGTCAGTACTGAGGGAGTGCTGCACTGTCAGAGGGTCAGTACTGAGGGAGTGCTGCACTGTCAGAGGGTCAGTACTGAGGGAGTGCTGCACTGTCAGAGGGTCAGTACTGAGGGAGTGCTGCACTGTCAGAGGGTCAGTACTGAGGGAGTGCTGCACTGTCAGAGGGTCAGTACTGAGGGAGTGCTGCACTGTCAGAGGGTCAGTACTGAGGGAGTGCTGCACTGTCAGAGGGTCAGTACTGAGGGAGTGCTGCACTGTCAGAGGGTCAGTACTGAGGGAGTGCTGCACTGTCAGAGGGTCAGTACTGAGGGAGTGCTGCACTGTCAGAGGGTCAGTACTGAGGGAGTGCTGCACTGTCAGAGGGTCAGTACTGAGGGAGTGCTGCACTGTCAGAGGGTCAGTACTGAGGGAGTGCTGCACTGTCAGAGGGTCAGTACTGAGGGAGTGCTGCACTGTCAGAGGGTCAGTACTGAGGGAGTGCTGCACTGTCAGAGGGTCAGTACTGAGGGAGTGCTGCACTGTCAGAGGGTCAGTACTGAGGGAGTGCTGCACTGTCAGAGGTCAGTACTGAGGGAGTGCTGCACTGTCAGAGGGTCAGTACTGAGGGAGTGCTGCACTGTCAGAGGTCAGTACTGAGGGAGTGCTGCACTGTCAGAGGGTCAGTACTGAGGGAGTGCTGCACTGTCAGAGGGTCAGTACTGAGGGAGTGCTGCACTGTCAGAGGGTCAGTACTGAGGGAGTGCTGCACTGTCAGAGGGTCAGTACTGAGGGAGTGCTGCACTGTCAGGGGTCAGTACTGAGGGAGTGCTGCACTGTCAGAGGGTCAGTACTGAGGGAGTGCTGCACTGTCAGAGGGTCAGTACTGAGGGAGTGCTGCACTGTCAGAGGGTCAGTACTGAGGGAGTGCTGCACTGTCAGAGGTCAGTACTGAGGGAGTGCTGCACTGTCAGAGGGTCAGTACTGAGGGAGTGCTGCACTGTCAGAGGGTCAGTACTGAGGGAGTGCTGCACTGTCAGAGGGTCAGTACTGAGGGAGTGCTGCACTGTCAGAGGGTCAGTACTGAGGGAGTGCTGCACTGTCAGAGGGTCAGTACTGAGGGAGTGCTGCACTGTCAGAGGGTCAGTACTGAGGGAGTGCTGCACTGTCAGAGGGTCAGTACTGAGGGAGTGCTGCACTGTCAGAGGGTCAGTACTGAGGGAGTGCTGCACTGTCAGAGGGTCAGTACTGAGGGAGTGCTGCACTGTCAGAGGGTCAGTACTGAGGGAGTGCTGCACTGTCAGAGGGTCAGTACTGAGGGAGTGCTGCACTGTCAGAGGGTCAGTACTGAGGGAGTGCTGCACTGTCAGAGGGTCAGTACTGAGGGAGTGCTGCACTGTCAGAGGGTCAGTACTGAGGGAGTGCTGCACTGTCAGAGGGTCAGTACTGAGGGAGTGCTGCACTGTCAGAGGGTCAGTACTGAGGGAGTGCTGCACTGTCAGAGGGTCAGTACTGAGGGAGTGCTGCACTGTCAGAGGGTCAGTACTGAGGGAGTGCTGCACTGTCAGAGGGTCAGTACTGAGGGAGTGCTGCACTGTCAGAGGGTCAGTACTGAGGGAGTGCTGCACTGTCAGAGGGTCAGTACTGAGGGAGTGCTGCACTGTCAGAGGGTCAGTACTGAGGGAGTGCTGCACTGTCAGAGGGTCAGTACTGAGGGAGTGCTGCACTGTCAGAGGGTCAGTACTGAGGGAGTGCTGCACTGTCAGAGGGTCAGTACTGAGGGAGTGCTGCACTGTCAGAGGGTCAGTACTGAGGGAGTGCTGCACTGTCAGCGGGTCAGTACTGAGGGAGTGCTGCACAGGTCAGAGGTCAGTACTGAGGGAGTTGCTTGCACTGTCAGAGGTCAGTACTGAGGGAGTGCTGCACTGTCAGAGGGTCAGTACTGAGGGAGTGCTGCACTGTCAGAGGGTCAGTACTGAGGGAGTGCTGCACTGTCAGAGGGTCATTACTGAGGGAGTGCTGCACTGTCAGAGTGTCAGTACTGAGGGAGTGCTGCACTGTCAGGGTGTCAGTACTGAGGGAGTGCTGCACACACATAGAGTCAGCACTGAGGGAATGCTGCACTGTCAGAGGGTCAGTACTGAGGGAGTGCTGCACTGTCAGATGGTAAGTTCTGAGGGAGTGCTGCACTGTCAGAGGGTCTGTAATCAGGGAGTGCTGCACTGTCAGAGGTTCAGTACTGAGGGAGTGCTGCACTGTCAGAGGGTCAGTACTGAGGGAGTGCTGCACTGTCAGAGGGTCAGTACTGAGGGAGTGCTGCACTGTCAGAGGGTCAGTACTGAGGGAGTGCTGCACTGTCAGAGGGTCAGTACTGAGGGAGTGCTGCACTGTCAGAGGGTCAGTACTGAGGGAGTGCTGCACTGTCAGAGGGTCAGTACTGAGGAGTGCTACACTGTCAGAGGATCAGTACTGAGGGAGCACTGCACTATCAGAGGGTCAGTAATGAGTGAGAGCTGCACTGTCAGAGAGGTCAGTACTGAGGTAGTGCTGCTCTGTCAGAGGGTCAGTACTGAGGGAGTGCTGCACTGTCAGAGGGTCAGTACTGAGGGAGTGCTGCACTGTCAGAGTGTCAGTACTGAGGGAGTGCTGCACTGTCAGAGGGTCAGTACTGAGGGAGTGCTGCACTGTCAGAGGGTCAGTACTGAGGGAGTGCTGCACTGTCAGAGGTAAGTACTGAGGGAGTGCTGCACTGTCAGAGGGTCAGTACTGAGGGAGTGCTGCACTGTCAGAGGTCAGTACTGAGGGATGGCTGCACTGTCAGAGGGTCAGTACTGAGGGAGTGCTGCACTGTCAGAGGGTCAGTACTGAGGGAGTGCTGCACTGTCAGAGGGTCAGTACTGAGGGAGTGCTGCACTGTCAGAGGGTCAGTACTGAGGGAGTGCTGCACTGTCAGAGGGTCAGTACTGAGGAAGTGCTGCACTGTCAGAGGGTCAGTACTGAGGGAGTGCTGCACTGTCAGAGGGTCAGTACTGAGGGAGTGCTGCACTGTCAGAGGGTCAGTACTGAGGGAGTGCTGCACTGTCAGAGGGTCAGTACTGAGGGAGTGCTGCACTGTCAGAGGGTCAGTACTGAGGGAGTGCTGCACTGTCAGAGGGTCAGTACTGAGGGAGTGCTGCACTGTCAGAGGGTCAGTACTGAGGGAGTGCTGCACTGTCAGAGGGTCAGTACTGAGGGAGTGCTGCACTGTCAGAGGTCAGTACTGAGGGAGTGCTGCACTGTCAGAGGGTCAGTACTGAGGGAGTGCTGCACTGTCAGAGGGTCAGTACTGAGGGAGTGCTGCACTGTCAGAGGGTCAGTACTGATGGTGTGCTGCACTGTCCGTGCGTCAGTACTGAGGGAGTGCTGCACTGTCATTGGGTTAGCATTGATGAGTGCTGCATTGTCAGAGGGTCAGTACTGAGGGAGTGCTGCACTGTCAGAGGGTCAGTACTGAGGGAGTGCTGCACTGTCAGAGGGTCAGTACTGAGGGAGTGCTGCACTGTCAGAGGGTCAGTACTGAGGAAGTGCTGCACTGTCAGAGGGTCAGTACTGAGGGAGTGCTGCACTGTCAGAGGGTCAGTACTGAGGGAGTGCTGCACTGTCAGAGGGTCAGTACTGAGGGAGTGCTGCACTGTCAGAGGGTCAGTACTGAGGGAGTGCTGCACTGTCAGAGGGTCAGTACTGAGGGAGTGCTGCACTGTCAGAGGGTCAGTACTGAGGGAGTGCTGCACTGTCAGAGGGTCAGTACTGAGGGAGTGCTGCACTGTCAGAGGGTCAGTACTGAGGGAGTGCTGCACTGTCAGAGGGTCAGTACTGAGGGAGCGCTGCACTATCAGAGGGTCAGTACTGAGGGCGTGCTGCACTGTCAGAGGGTCAGGACTGAGGGAGTGCTGCAGTGACAGATGGTTAGTACTGAGGGACTGCTGCACTGTCAGAGGTCAGTACTGAGGGAGTGCTGCACTGTCAGAGGGTCAGTACTGAGGGAGTGCTGCACTGTCAGAGGGTCAGTACTGAGGGAGTGCTGCACTGTCAGAGGTCAGTACTGAGGGAGTGCTGCACTGTCAGAGGGTCAGTACTGAGGGAGTGCTGCACTGTCAGAGGGTCAGTACTGAGGGAGTGCTGCACTGTCAGAGGGTCAGTACTGAGGGAGTGCTGCACTGTCAGAGGGTCAGTACTGAGGGAGTGCTGCACTGTCAGAGGGTCAGTACTGAGGGAGTGCTGCACTGTCAGAGGGTCAGTACTGAGGGAGTGCTGCACTGTCAGAGGGTCAGTACTGAGGGAGTGCTGCACTGTCAGAGGGTCAGTACTGAGGGAGTGCTGCACTGTCAGAGGGTCAGTACTGAGGGAGTGCTGCACTGTCAGAGGGTCAGTACTGAGGGAGTGCTGCACTGTCAGAGGGTCAGTACTGAGGGAGTGCTGCACTGTCAGAGGGTCAGTACTGAGGGAGTGCTGCACTGTCAGAGGGTCAGTACTGAGGGAGTGCTGCACTGTCAGAGGGTCAGTACTGAGGGAGTGCTGCACTGTCAGAGGGTCAGTACTGAGGGAGTGCTGCACTGTCAGAGGGTCAGTACTGAGGGAGTGCTGCACTGTCAGAGGGTCAGTACTGAGGAGTGCTGCACTGTCAGAGGGTCAGTACTGAGGGAGTGCTGCACTGTCAGAGGGTCAGTACTGAGGGAGTGCTGCACTGTCAGAGGGTCAGTACTGAGGGAGTGCTGCACTGTCAGAGGGTCAGTACTGAGGGAGTGCTGCACTGTCAGAGGGTCAGTACTGAGGGAGTGCTGCACTGTCAGAGGGTCAGTACTGAGGGAGTGCTGCACTGTCAGAGGGGCAGTACTGAGGGAGTGCTGCACTGTCAGAGGCTCATCACTGAGGGAGTGCTGCACTGTCAGAGGGTCAGTACTGAGGGAGTGCAGCACTGTCAGAGGGTCAGTACTGAGGGAGTGCTGCAATGTCAGATGGTCAGTACTGAGGGAGTGCTGCACTGTCAGAGGGTCAGTACTGAGGGAGTGCTGCAATGTCAGAGGGTCAGTACTGAGGGAGTGCTGCACTGTCACGGGGTCAGTACTGAGGGAGTGCTGCACTGTCAGAGGATCAGTACTGGGGGAGTGCTGCAATTTCAGAGGGTCAGTACTGAGGGAGTGCTGCACAGTCACAGGGTCAGTACTGAGGGAGTGCTGCACTGTCAGAGGGTCAGTAATGAGGCAGCGCTGCACTGTCAGAGGTTCAGTACTGAGCGAGTGCTGCACGGTCAGAGGGTCAGTACTGAGGAAGTGCTGCACTGTCAGAGGGTCAGTACTGAGCGAGTGCTGCCCTGTCAGCGGGTCAGTACTGAGGAGTGACTGCACTTTCAGAGGGTACAGTACTTAGTGCGAGTGCTGCAATGTCAGAGGGTCAGTACTGAGGGAGTGCTGCACTGTCAGAGTGTCAGTAATGAGGCAGCGCTGCACTGTCAGAGGGTCAGTACTGTGCGAGTGCTGCACGGTCAGAGGGTCAGTACTGAGGAAGTGCTGCACTGTCAGAGGGTCAGTACTGAGCGAGTGCTGCCCTGTCAGCGGGTCAGTACTGAAGGAGAACTGCACTGTCAGAGGGTCAGTATTGAGCGAGTGCTGCACTGTCAGAGGGTCAGTACTGAGGGAGTGCTGCGCTGTCAGAGTGTCAGTACTGAGGGAGTGCTGCACTGTCAGAGGGTCAGTATTGAGGGAGTGCAGCATGTCAGAGGGTCAATACTGAGGGAGTGCTGCACTGTCAGAGGGTCAGTACTGAGGGAGTGCTGCACTGTCAGAGTGTCAGTACTGAGGGACTGCTGCACTGTCAGAGTGTCAGTAATGAGGGAGTGCTGCACTGTCAGAGGGTCAGTACTGAGGGAGTGCTGCACTGTCAGAGGGTCAGTACTGAGGGAATGCTGCACTGTCAGAGGGTCAGTACTGAGGAAGTGCTGCACTGTCAGAGGGTCAGTACTGATGGAGTGCTGAACTGTCAGAGGGTCAGTACTGAGGGAGTGCTGCACTGTCAGAGGGTCAGTACTGAGGGATTGCTGCACTGTCAGAGGGTCAGTACTGACGGATTGCTGCACTTACAGGGGGTCATTACTGAGGGAGTGCTGCACTGTCAGCGGGTCAGTACTGAGGGAGTACTGCACTGTCAGAGGGTCAGTACTGAGCGAGTGCTGTACTGTCAGATGGTTAGTACTGAGGGAGTGCTGCGCTGTCGGAGGGTCAATATTGAGGAAGTGCTGCACCTTTAGAGGGTCAGTACTGAGGGAGTGCTGCACTGTCAGAGGGTCAATACTGAGGAAGTGCTGCAATGTCAGAGGGTCAACACTGAGGGAGTGCTGCACTGTCAGAGGGTCAGTACTGAGGGAGTGCTGCACTGTCAGAGGGACCGTAATAAGAGAGTGCTGCACTGTCAGAGGGTCAGTACTGAGGGAGTGCTGCACTGTCAGAGGGTCAGTACTGAGGGAGTGCTGCACTGTCAGAAGGTCAGTACTGAGGGAGTGCTGCACTGTCAGAGGGTCAGTACTGAGGGAGTGCTGCACTGTCAGCGTGTCAGTACTGAGGGAGTGCTGCACTGTCAGAGGGTCAGTACTGAGGGAGTGCTGCACTGTCAGAGGGTCAGTACTGAGGGAGTGCTGCGCTGTCAGAGGGTTAATAGTGAGGAAGTGCTGCACCGTTAGAGGGTCAGTACTGAGGGAGTGCTGCACTGTCAGAGGGTCAATACTGAGGAAGTGCTGCAATGTCAGAGGGTCAACACTGAGGGAGTGCTGCACTGTCAGAGGGTCAGTACTGAGGGAGTGCTGCACTGTCAGAGAGTCAGTAATGAGGGAGTGCTGCACTGTCAGAGGGTCAGTACTGAGGGAGTGCTGCACTGTCAGAGGGTCAGTACTGAGGGAGTGCCGCACTATCAGAAGGTCAGTACTGAGGGAGTGCTGCACTGTCAGAGTGTCAGTACTGAGGGAGTGCTGCACTGTCAGAGGGTCAGTACTAAGGGAGCGCTGCTCTGTCAGAGATTCAGTAATGAGGGATTGCTGCACTGTCAGAGAGTCAGTAATGAGGGAGTGCTGCACTGTCAGAGGGTCAGTACTGAGCGAGTGCTGCACTTACAGGGGGTTAGTACTGAAGGAGTGCTGCACTGTCAGAGATTCAGTAATGAGGGAGTGCTACACTGTCAGAGGGTCAGTACTGAGGGAATGTTGCACTGTCAGAGGGTCAGTACTGAGGGAGTGCTGCACTGTCGGAGGGTCAGAACTCAGGAAGTGCTGCACTGTCAGATGGTCAGTCCTGAGGGAGTGCTGCACTGTCAGGGGGTCAGTACTGAGGGATTGCTGCACTGTCAGAGGGTCAGTACTGAGAGAGTGCTGCACTGTCAGAGGGACAGTACTGACGGAGTGCTGCACTTACATGGGGTCATTACTGAGGGAGTGTTGCACTGTCAGAGTGTCAGTACAGAGGGAATGCTGCACTGTCAGAGGGTCAGTACTGAGGGATTGCTGGACTGTCAGAGGGTCAGAACTGAGGAAGTGCTGCACTGTCACAGGGTCAGTAGTGAGGGAGTGCTGCACTGTCAGAGGGTCAGTACTGAGGGAGTGCTGCACTGTCAGAAGGTCAGTACTGAGGGAGTGCTGCACTGTCAGAGGGTCAGTACTGAGGGAGTGCTGCACTGTCAGAGGGTCAGTACTGAGGGAGTGCTGCACTGTCACACGGTCAGTACTGAGGGAATTTGCACTGTCAGAGTGTCAGTACTGAGGGAGTGCTGCACTCTCAGGGGGTCAGTAATGAAGGAGTGCTGCACTGTCAGAGGGTCAGTAATGAGGGAGTGCTGCAATGTCAGAGGGTCAGTACTGAGGGAGTGCTGCGCTATCAGAAGGTCAGTACTGAGGGAGTGCTGCACTGTCAGTGTGTCAGTACTGAATGATTGCTGCACTGTCAGAGGGTCAGTACTGAGGGAGTGCTGCACTGTCAGAGGGTCAGTACTGAGGGAGTGCTGCACTGTCACGGGTCAGTACTGAGGGAGTGCTGCACTGTCAGAGGGTCAGTACTGAGGGAGTGCTGCACTGTCAGAGGGTCAGTACTGAGGGAGTGCTGCACTGTCAGATGGTCAGTACTGAGGGAGTGCTGCACTGTCAGAGGGTCAGTACTGAGGGAGTGCTGCACTGTCAGAGGGTCAGTACTGAGGGAGCGTTGCACTCTCAGAGGGTCAGTACTGAGGGAGTGCTGCACTGTCAGAGGGTCAGTACTGAGGGATTGCTGCCCTGTCAGAGGGTCAGTACTGAGGGAGTGCTGCAAAGGCAGTGGGTCAGTACTGAGGGAGTGCTGCAGTGTCAGAGGGTCAGTACTGAGCGAGTGCTGCACTGTCAGAGGGTCAGTACTGAGGTAGTGCTGCGCTATCAGAAGTTCAGTACTGAGGGAGCGCTGCACTGTCAGAGGGTCACTACTGAGTGATTGCTGCACTGTCAGGGGGTCAGTACTGAGGGAGTGCTGCACTGTCGGAAGGTCAGTACTGAGGGAGTGCTGCATTGTCAGAGGGTCAGTACTGAGGGAGTGCTGCACTGTCAGACGGTCAGTACTGAGGGAGTGCTGCACTGTCAGAGGGTCAGTACTGATGGAGTGCTGCACTGTCAGAGGGTCAGTACTGAGGGAGTGCTGCACTGTCAGATGGTCAGTACTGAGGGATTGCTGCACTGTGAGAGGGTCAGAACTGAATGAGTGCTGCAGTTTCAGAGGGTCAGTACTGAGGGAGTGTTGCACTCTCAGAGAGTCAGTAATGAGGGAGTGCTGCACTGGCAGAGGGTCAGTACTGAGGGATTGCTGCACTGTCAGAGGGTCAGTACTGAGGGAGTGAGGCAAAGTTAGAGGGTCAGTACTGAGGGAGTGCCGCAATGTCAGAAGGTCAGTACTGAGGGAGTGCTGCACTGTCAGAGAGTCAGTAATGAGGGAGTGCAGCACTGTCAGAGGGTCAGTACTGAGGGAGTGCCGCACTGTCAGAAGGTCAGTACTGAGGGAGTGCTGCACTGTCAGAGTGTCAGTACTGAGGGAGTGCTGCACTGTCAGAGGGTCAGTACTAAGGGAGCGCTGCTCTGTCAGAGATTCAGTAATGAGGGATTGCTGCACTGTCAGAGAGTAAGTAATGAGGGAGTGCTGCACTGTCAGAGGGTCAGTACTGAGCGAGTGCTGCACTTACAGGGGGTTAGTACTGAAGGAGTGATGCACTGTCAGAGATTCAGTAATGAGGGAGTGCTGCACTGTCAGAGGGTCAGTACTGAGGGAATGTTGCACTGTCAGAGGGTCAGTACTGAGGGAGTGCTGCACTGTCGGAGGGTCAGAACTCAGGAAGTGCTGCACTGTCAGATGGTCAGTCCTGAGGGAGTGCTGCACTGTCAGGGGGTCAGTACTGAGGGATTGCTGCACTGTCAGAGGGTCAGTACTGAGAGAGTGCTGCACTGTCAGAGGGTCAGTACTGACGGAGTGCTGCACTTACAGGGGGTCATTACTGAGGGAGTGTTGCACTGTCAGAGTGTCAGTACAGTGGGAATGCTGCACTGTCAGAGGGTCAGTACTAAGGGATTGCTGGACTGTCAGAGGGTCAGAACTGAGGAAGTGCTGCACTGTCAGAGGGACAGTAGTGAGGGAGTGCTGCACTGTTAGAGGGTCAATATTGAGGGAGTGCTGCACTGTCACAGGGTCAGTAGTGAGGGAGTGCTGCACTGTCAGAGGGTCAGTACTGAGGGAGTGCTGGACTGTCAGAAGGTCAGTACTGAGGGAGTGCTGCACTGTCAGAGGGTCAGTACTGAGGGAGTGCTGCACTGTCAGAGGGTGAATACTGAGGGAGTGCTGCACTGTCACAGGGTCAGTACTGAGGGAATTTGCACTGTCAGAGTGTCAGTACTGAGGGAGTGCTGCACTGTCAGAGGGTCAGTAATGAGGGAGTGCTGCACTGTCAGAGGGTCAGTACTGAGGGAGTGCTGCGCTATCAGAAGGTCAGTACTGAGGGAGTGCTGCACTGTCAGAGGGTCAGTACTGAATGATTGCTGCACTGTCAGAGGGTCAGTACTGAGGGAGTGCTGCACTGTCGGAAGGTCAGTACTGAGGGAGTGCTGCATTGTCAGAGGGTCAGTAGTGAGGGAGTGCTGCACTGTTAGAGGGTCAATACTGAGGGAGTGCTGCACTGTCAGAGGGTCAGTACTGAGGGAGTGCTGCACTGTCAGATGGTCAGTACTGAGGGAGTGCTGCACTGTCAGAGGGTCAGTACTGAGGGAGTGCTGCACTGTCAGAGGGTCAGTACTGAGGGAGTGCTGCACTGTCAGAGGGTCAGTACTGAGGTAGTGCTGCACTGTCAGGGGGTCAGTACTGAGGGATTGCAGCACTGTCAGAGGGTCAGTACTGAGGGATTGCTGCACTGTCAGAGGGTCAGTACTGAGGGAGTGCTGCACTGTCAGAGGGTCAGTAATGATCGAGTGCTGCACTGTCAGAGGGTCAGTACTGAGGGAGTGCTGCGCTATCAGAAGGTCAGTACTGAGGGAGCGCTGCACTGTCAGAGGGTCAGTACTGAATGATTGCTGCACTGTCAGGGGGTCAGTACTGAGGGAGTGCTGCACTGTCGGAAGGTCAGTACTGAGGGAGTGCTGCATTGTCAGAGGGTCAGTACTGAGGGAGTGCTGCACTGTCGGACGGTCAGTACTGAGGGAGTGCTGCACTTTCAGAGGGTCAGTACTGATGGAGTGCTGCACTGTCAGAGGGTCAGTACTGAGGGAGTGCTGCACTGTCAGATGGTCAGTACTGAGGGATTGCTGCACTGTGAGAGGGTCAGAACTGAATGAGTGCTGCAGTTTCAGAGGGTCAGTACTGAGGGAGTGTTGCACTCTCAGGGAGTCAGTAATGAGGGAGTGCTGCACTGTCGGACGGTCAGTACTGAGGGAGTGCTGCACTTTCAGAGGGTCAGTACTGATGGAGTGCTGCACTGTCAGAGGGTCAGTACTGAGGGAGTGCTGCACTGTCAGATGGTCAGTACTGAGGGATTGCTGCACTGTGAGAGGGTCAGAACTGAATGAGTGCTGCAGTTTCAGAGGGTCAGTACTGAGGGAGTGTTGCACTCTCAGGGAGTCAGTAATGAGGGAGTGCTGCACTGTCAGAGGGTCAGTACTGAGGGATTGCTGCACTGTCAGAGGGTCAGTACTGAGGGAGTGAGGCAAAGTTAGATGGTCAGTACTGAGGGAGTGCCGCAATGTCAGAAGGTCAGTACTGAGGGAGTGCTGCACTGTCAGAGGGTCAGTACTGAGGGAGTGCTGCAGTGTCAGAGGGTCAGTACTGAGCGAGCGCTGCACTGTCAGAGGGTCATTACTGAGGGAGTGCTGCACTGTCAGAGGGTCAGTACTGAGGGAGTGCTGCACTGTCAGGGGTTCAGTACTGAGGGAGTCCTCCACTGTCACAGGGTCAGTACTGAGGGAGTGCTGCACTGTCGGAAGGTCAGTACTGAGGGAGTGCTGCATTGTCAGAGGGTCAGTACTGAGAGAGTGCTGCACTGTCAGAGGGTCAGTACTGAGGGAGTGCTGCAGTGTCAGAGGGTCAGTACTGAGCGAGTGCTGCACTGTCAGAGGGTCAGTACTGAGGGAGTGCTGCACTGTCAGGGGTTCAGTACTGAGGGAGTCCTGCACTGTCACAGGGTCAGGACTGAGGGAGTGCTGCACTGTTGGAAGGTCAGTACTGAGGGAGTGCTGCATTGTCAGAGGGTCAGTACTGAGAGAGTGCTGCACTGTCAGAGGGTCAGTACTGAGGGAGTGCTGCACTGTCAGAGGGTCAGTACTGAGGGAGTGCTGCACTGTCAGGGGGTCAGTACTGAGGGAGTGCTGCACTGTCGGAAGGTCAGTACTGAGGGAGTGCTGCATTGTCAGAGGGTCAGTACTGAGGGAGTGCTGCACTGTCAGAGGGTCAGTACTGAGAGAGTGCTGCACTGTCAGAGGGTCAGTACTGAGGGAGTGCTGCACTGTGGGAGGGTCAGAGCTCAGGAAGTGCTGCACTGTCAGATGGTCAGTACTGAGGGAGTGCTGCACTGTCAGAGTGTCAGTACTGAGGGTGTGCTGCACTGTCAGAGGGTCAGTACTGAGGGAGTGCCGCACTGTCAGAAGGTCAGTACTGAGGGAGTGCTGCAATGTCAGAGGGTCAGTACTGAGGGAGTGCTGCACTGTCAGAGGGTCATTACTGAGGGAGTGCCGCACTGTCAGAGGGTCAGTACTGAGGGAGTGCTGCACTGTCCGAGGGTAAGTACTGAGGGAGTGGTTTACTGTCAGAGGTTCAGTACTGAGCGAGTGCTGCACTGTCAGAGGGTCAGTACTGAGGGAGTGCTGCGCTGTTGGATGCATGCTTATTGGATGCTGAGCAGGGAGGGATGTCTCCCCGCTGCCCTGGCCAATATTAATCATTTGCTGTTTCTAAAACCCAGCTGGTCATTTTTTAAACAACTTTTTTTATCAGTTTATTCTTTCATCATTTGTTGCCCATTCCTAATTGCCCTTGAACTGGGTGCTTACCCCCACCATTTCAGTGGGTGGGGCTGTTGGTCCGGAGTCACATGTAGGCTAGACTAAGGATGGTAGCTTTCTTTCCCTGAAGGGAGCTAGAGTCACCAGCAGGTTCTTGGTCACCATTACTGGTTTAATCATTGAATTTCAATCCCACTCCCCGCTGTGGTGGTGGTGGTGGTGGGATTTGAACCATTGTCCCACAGAACACCAGCCTGAGCCTCCGATTACTAGTCCAGTAACATTGTCACTACTCCCCCGTCTCCCCACTGGTTAACAGGCTCTCAGTTTTGGAATAATCTTGTCCATTTATGAATTTGTCGAATTGTCACACGAGCAGAAGGAGGAATATAATATGAAATGTTTGCAAAGTGAAGACCTTCAAATCTGGCTGGATCTCGGTTCATGTGGGATGTGTAGAAGCAGAAATCCTTCATTCACGAGGCTGAAGCCTCTTTGTTTACTGATGTATTTTCATCAATTGTTGTATGTGTTTGTTACCGCTCCCCCCCCCTTTATTTTGCCGCGCTGAGTGGTCCCTGAGTTTGCCAAGTGTTTGCCCCATCCTGGGGGGGTGGGGGTGGGGGGCTGGGGGTTTAATCCTCTCTTCACTTCCAACACCCGGCAACCTGTCTTGGAAATGTGATACTGAGTCTAAACTGAGATATATTTCCTTGTTGGAATTGAGTGAGCGTTGGGACTGGATTTTCTGAATGTTAAATCTTCTCAACTCCTTAAGACAAGTTGTCACCACAACTTGACAGGAATGAAGAAATCTTGTTTTGAGTTGTCAGATATTCAATTTAATGTCAAAGAGTTTCTGACTGGCTTGGGTTGAACTCGAGACTCAGAGCCTCATAGACGTCTACAGCACAGAGGAAGGCCATTCAGCCCATCGCGTCCGCACCGGTCAACTTAGATCTGCCTCCATGAATCCCATTCCCATTTACGCTCATACTTGCCATCCGACAGAGGGGTCAGTAAAGGAGTAGTTATACTGCTGGATTAATAATTTGAACATGAGTTCAAATCCCAACCGGGGAAGCTTGAGAACCTGAAGTTGGTTTTGTTAAAAAGCTGGAAATATAACTCCATTCTCAGCCATGCTGACCATGAAGATGAATTGTTATAAAACTCCCACTGGTTCATCAATGTTTGAAGGAAATCTGCTCTCCTTACCTGGCCTGGGTCCATATGCAACTCCGGTCAGCAGCAATGAGGTTGAATCTTAACATTCTGTCTCTCAGGATGGACAGAGGGATCCTGGGTTTAATAGGGTTAAAAAGCTGCAGCAGTGCAGTGTCCTGATATGGAAGTGGCATTTGCTGGGTAGACCAATTCTCGAAGGGAAACTTGGTCACAATGGCTATGCAATTTGTATTTACTCCAAGAAGGTATATGTACTGAAGTCTGAAGTAAAGATTCCATGAATACTTTTGGAGATTTTAAATAGTAAAGTAAAACATTTATTACCAAAAGAAAATAAAACTTAAACATACAAGATTACAGTTACACCGTTACATTTAGACATCTAACATTTCCCAAAAGCTTTCTATTTAGTTAGACTCACAAATAAACACCATTTTCCAGGCAACAGACCCTGTAGATTCCTAATCTGTAAAACATCCAGTAATTTTTTTAATTCTTCATGAGATGTGAACATCAAAGCTAGGCCAGCATTTATTGCCCATCCCGAATTGCCCTTGTTCAGAGGGCACATAAGAGTCAACCACATTGACCCACATTGCTGTGGGTCTGGAGTCACATGCAGGACAGTAGATTTCCTCCCCTAAAGGGTATTAGTGACCTAGATGGGTTTTTATGACAATCAGCAATGGTTTCACAGACATCATTAGATTTAGAGTTATCATTGGATTCCAATTCCACCATCTGCTGTGATGGGATTTGAACCCAGGCCCCCAAAGAGTTGCTCATGGATTTCCAGCCCAGTGATAATGCCACTACCCCATCACCTCCGCTGTTACCACAATGCACCCACTGCTGCTCCAAGGGGCATATTTCACCCGCTTCTCTATCCCTCTCACTTGACAATGGAAATCCAAGTTTTGTAACAAAACCTTGCTTTCTGGAACAAACAAGTGCTTCTCTGGAGTGGCTAGAGGCTGCTTTTCTCAGGTCTGTCTTTACACCGTCCATCTTGCAAGATCTCACATGACCATATCTCATACAGCTTTCAATCTTTCCTTAAATATATTTTCTCCTCTTTTATCTTTAGGCTCGTGGTTCTCAACCTCCTTTTGAAAATTGCCTTTCCCAGAATCAAAAAATGTTTCATGTTGTCATTATGGTCAACACTTAGGGGAAAATTAGACTTAATAACTTTGCTCAATTGATTTATGACCTTTGCCAGTTGTAAAACTTCCTGTTATGTTTCTTTGAAATTCAACAGCTAAAGATTCAACTCCTTATCTATCTCTTAAATGCAAATTCCTATTCATACATATGCTTGCATCATCACTCATCCATCTCCAATCCAAAATGTTTGCTTTTACACCTAACACCTTTGACGCTTTAAGCCCTCCTACTCTGACTATCTTCAGTTTAATTACATTAGTCTCTAACACACAACATACACACAGGTCCCACAAGCCTGCTTCACAGTATCCCACAGTAATACTGGAAAAGATTATACTTTCATTACAGCAGCTTCAAATAGTGTAGCATTCCCTCAGTACTGACCCTCTGACAATGCTGCACTCCCTCAGTACTAAGCCTCCGACAATGCAGCATTCCCTCAGTACTGAGCCTCTGACAGTGCAGCACTCCCTCAGTACTGACCCTCTGACAGTGCAGCACTCCCTCAGTACTGACCCTCTGACAGTGCAGCATTCCTTCAGTACTGAGCCTCCGACAGTACAGCACTCCCTCAGTACTGACCCCCTGACAATGCTGCACTCCCTCAGTACTGAGCCTCTGACAATGCAGCACTCCTTCAGTACTGAGCCTCCCACAGTGCAGCACTCCCTCAGTACTGACCCTCTGACAGTGCAGCACTCCCTCAGTACTGACCCTCTGACAGTGCAGCATTCCTTCAGTACTGAGCCTCCGACAGTGCAGCACTCCCTCAGTACTGACCCTCTGACAATGCTGCACTCCCTCAGTACTGAGCCTCCGACAATTCTGCACTCCCTCAGTACTGAGCCTCCGACAATGCTGCATTCCCTCAGTACTGAGCCTCCAACAATGCTGCATTCCCTCAGTACTGAGCCTCTGACAATACTGCACTCCCTCAGTAAATCTGGTTATTTGACTTTCCTATCTGCAGTGGTCTTAAATTTTCTGATTGGGCCGTGTGGAAAAAAAATGCTACATGAGTTTGGAATGGTGAATAAGGGCAGCAACGTAAGCTATTCACAGCTGTGGAGGAGCTCCTGAAGTGAAGGTGTTTCTGATTGGTTATGTAATGAAGCAGCCCCTTCTCTGAACCTGAATCATTCTCTGGGACCTGAACAATATCATTGAGTGAAGAGGTCTGCTTGATAGAATGCCTTTCCCTGGATTGGTGATAGACCCTACCCAAGTGTTCATGTTTCTGGACAGGGTCTGTTCACATCTCCGGATTCAGTTGTAGTTTTGGCCGGTGAAACTCTCCCTTTGACCGAATCTGACAGCTCAATGCAACTGACTGAAATTTCCAATGGAATGTTGGGATGAGTTTCGAACAGCTACTAAACCCTGCTATAGATTGTTAAATACATGCTGCACTCTGAATCAGGGTGTTTGATAAATTGTTCTGTGAGTGAGCATGTGTCTCGCCGATGATCTGAATCATTGTCAGCCATATCACTGATCAAACACTGAGGATTAGCTGCTTGTATTAAATTTTCTCCCTTTAACAAAGCAGGAAGTCCCAGAATGCTTCATACCTGTGATATCAAAAAGCATTTGTCATCTCAGGACAGAAGTGAGTTTTCAACAGAAATTCTAACAAGGAGAAGGAAGTAGAAAGCAGGAGAAGTTTCTGGTTTTCATTTTTTTATTCATTGATGGGATGTGGGCTTCACTGGCTGGGCCAGCATTTATTGCCCATCCCTAATTGCCCCTTGAGGTGGTGGGGGTGAGCTGCCTTCTTGAGCCGCTGCAGTCCATGTGGTGTAGGTACACCCACAGTGCTGTTAGGAAGGGCATTCCACAATTTTGACCCAGCGACAGTGAAGGAACGTTGATAAATTTCCAAGTCAGGCCGATGAGTGACTTGGAGGGGAACTTCCAGGTGGTGGTGTTCCCATCTATCTGCTGCTCTTGTCCTTCTAGATGGTAGTGGTCGTGGGTTTGGAAGGTGCTGCCTGAGGAGCCTTGGTGAATTCCTGCAGTGCATCTTGTACATTGTACACACTGCTGCTACTGTGTCGGTGGTGGAGGGAGTGAATGTTTAAGGTCATGGACTGGGTTATTAATCAGGCGAGCTGCTTTATCCTGGATGGTCAAGTAAACTAGTGGAACGACCAAAGAAGTTTCCTATAGAACCCTATAAAAAGAAAGGGAATCAGAGCTTTGGGGGAGATGTAGTATAATGAGGAAGATCAGAGACTTGGGGGAGGTATAATATGAGGGGTTAATTCTAACAGTGTAATATGCAAATCAGACACAGTATATACCATCAGAGGTACTGATGCAATGTCTCATGACCTTGCTGTCTCTCTTGTACAGCCTCATGTTGAGATAGAGCTCATAGAAATAGATGTTACAATAAAATTAATGTTTTTCATATATAAATAGCTTCTTGAGTATTGTTGGAGCTGCACTCACCCTGGCAAGTGGGGAGTGTTCCATCACACTCCTGACTTGTGCCTTGTAGATGGTGGACTGGCTTTGGGGAGTCAGGAGGTGAGTTACTCATTGCAGGATCCCTAAGGACCTGCCCTTGTAGCCACAGTATTTATATGGCTATCCCAGTTCAGTTTCTGGTCAATGGTAACCCCCAGGATGTTGATAGTGGGGGATTCAGTGATGTAATGCCATTGAATGTCAAGGGGCGATGGTTAGATTCTCTCTTGTTGGAGATGGTCATTGCCTGACACTTGTGTGGTGTGAATGTTACTTGCTACTTGTCAGCCCAAACCTGGATATTGTCCAGGTCTTGCTGCATTTGGACATGGACTGCTTCAGTATTTGAGGAGTCGCGAATGGTGCTGAACATTGTGCAATCATCAGCGAACATCCCCACTTCTGACCTTATGATGGAAGGAAGGTCATTGATGAAGCAGCTGAAGATGGTTGGGCCTCAGAATCAGGTTATTCATGTGCACTGCAGGATGAAATCCCAGTGAATGAAATTTTCTTCCGGGGTTGGAATTGTCTCAGAAATTGTCAAACTCTAACATTGAGTGGGGAAATCAGCATGATTCATGTACAAGGACCCCCAAATCCCTCTGTGCTGCAGCTTTCTGCAGTCTTTCTCCATTTAAATAATATTCAGCTCCTCTATTCTTCCTGCCAAAGTGTATAACCTCACATTTTCCCACATTATATTCCAACTGCCAAGTTTTTGCCTACTCACCTAACCTGTCTATATCCCTCTGTAGACTCCTTGTGTCACCCTCACCACTTGCCTTCCCATCTATTTTTGTGTCATCCGCTAACTTGGCGATAGTACATTCATTTCCCACATCCAAGTCATTAATATATATTGTAAATAATTATGGCCCCAGCACTGATCCCTGTGGCACTCCACTAGTTACAGGTTGTCATCCTGAAAATGCCCCCCTTACCCCAACTCCGTGTCTTCTATTAGTTAGCCAATCCTCTATCCATGCTAATGTACAGCCCCCAACACCATGGGCTCTTATCTGATTAAGTAGCCTTATGTGTGGTACCTCAAACACCTTTTGGGAGTCCAAATATATAGGCAGGAGGGTCAGCAGGTGCACACCTTAGGGCCATCCACCCAGGTCTCTCTGAGAGTGTCCAGCCCATCTGAATCCCCTCTTTCTGAGACTCCAGCATCTCTGCAGCCAAGGAGGTTGCTACTGCCACACAGCAGGATTCCAAAAGCAGGTTGGGGCCTCTCCCCTGTGCAGAGTGTAACCTTCGGAGCAGAATGATTGTCCAGTTTGAGTCACTGTCCAGATCAGAAATGCCTGTACCTCATGTGGCCTGTGTTTGCTGCAGGAATCTTATACCCAAGCATCAGAGAGTTCTGTGGCGTTCTCAACACCTTTGAGGTGGGGCTTTTTTTTAAATTCAATTATGGGATGTGGGTCTCACCGGCTAGGCCAGCATTTATTACCCATCCCTAATTACCCTTGTTCAGAGGGTATTTAGGAGTCAACCCCATTGCTGTGGGTCTGGAGTCACATGTAGGCCAGACCAGGTAAGGACAGCAGATTTCCTTCCCCACATTAGTGAACAAAATCGACAATGGATTCATGGTCATCATCAGACTTTTAATTCCAGATTTATATTGAATTCAAATTCCACCATCTGCCGATATTGGATTTGAACCCAGGTCCCCAGAGCATCACCCTGGGTACGTGAATTACCAGCCCAGTGATAATACCACTATGACCCCCCAACCCCCCACCCCCCACCCCATTCCTGAAATGTGGTGGTGTGGTGGTGAAGGGAACAGGTGATGAAACCTGCCAAAGGATTAAGTTGTCTTAGAGTCCATGGGGCAGCTTTTTCTCAGCAGCGTTTTGATAATAATCTCTTCAGAGAGCGTATGTGTGCTGCCCTCAGCCAGACAGGTGTCAGACATTCCCAGATGCAATGTGAAGATCTCAGGAGTGTCCTCACTGTATCTTGTCGTCATCCTCCTGGAATCTTGCGGCAATGAAGGCCTCGCGACTACGCCTGCCTCGCCTGGCCAGTGCAATGGCTTCATAGCCTGCACACTTGCCTTCTAGGATCTCAGCACCCTCATCCCCTTCGACTTGCTGCTCATCAAAGGTGTGCAGCTCTTGCAGCTCTTCATCATCCAGATCCTGCCCACTTTACATTGCCAGGTTGTGAAGTGAGCAGCAAGCCACAGTGACGCGCCACACTCTCTGGGGAGTGTACTGCAGTGCTCCACGAGATCTGCTCAGGCACCAGAACCTCATTTTCAGGATGCCAGTGGTGTGCGCAACCAAACTCTAGGTAGCAGCATGAGCCTCATTGTACCTTCTCTCACCAAGAGTCTGAGGCCATTGTACAGGTGTCATCAACCACGTCCTTTATAGGTAGCCCTTCTTCCCAAGAAGCCATCCCTGCATCCTGTGTGGTCCCTGGAAGATGTCAGGGATCTGAGATCTGCTGGGAATGTGCGCATCGTGGACGCTTCCGGGGTATCCTGCACACACCTGAATGATCTGCTTTTTATGGTCACAGACCAGCTGAGAGAGTGGAAGCCTTTGAGGTTCATATACTGGACTGCTTGTTGCCAGGGAGATTTAAGAACCATGCGGATGCAGTCGATGGCACCCTGTATCTGTGGGAATTCAGAAACCTGAGCAAATCCCAGGGCTCTTGCTTCCTGGCTTGCCTGATCAAAATTGCGTGCCTTGGCAAAAAGGGCACCTGTGACCTCCTGGATACACTTGTGGGTGGAGGCTTGTGAGATCCTGCAAAGGCCCCCAGTGCAGCCCTGGAAGGAGCCAATGCCGTAGAAACTAAGCACGACTAACCAACTGCCAGTGGCAGTGGATTCTCTTTGAGCCCCCATGGTGCCAAATGCTGCAGAAGGCATATGTGTGTGACCCAGTTCCCTTGACATGTGGGCACAGGAAACCCCAGCCCAGGGCACGGGCACCACCTCCTGCACATTCTGAGTCCACAGAGAAAATTTTAAATAGTTCTTTTGGCCCTGAGCTTCACTCCCACCAGAGCCCATTCAACTGTTCAAATGGCCGCTTCTGACCATAAATTCACCTATTTCCAGCCCTGAAACATCTCCCGACTTCACCCCTTCCTCAGCTTGTCTGCTGCTGAACACCTCGTCCCTCTCAGCTCGACGATTCTAACATTCTCCGGACTGGTCTCCCACATTCTACCCTCTGTAAACTTGAGGCCATTCAAAACTCAGCTACTCATGTCTTAACTCAAACCAAGTTTCCATTGCAGATCAGCATGTACTCACTGATCTACTTGGGCTCCCAGTTAATTAATACCTTGATTTTAAAATTTTAATTTCTGCTTTCAAATCCCCCCCATAGCCTCGCCACTCCCTATAATACCTTTGGCCTCGTTGTGCTTACACAGAATATTTATAGAGTGTTGATATAAGGAAAGCATTAACTCTATTGTAACATCGCTTCCTATGAGTTCCATCTCAACATGAGGTTCTATAAGAGAGAGCAAGATCCTATGAAGGTGTATACTATGTCTCATTAGCATATCACACTGTTAGAACTAACCCATCATACTACATCTCCCCTCAAGTCTCTGATTTCCCTTTCTTTTTATAGGGCTCTACAGGAAACTGCTCTGTGGTTTCACTAGTCTACCTGAATGGGCCCTCTGCTCCTTTGGAGGAGTTTGGAGTTTTGATCTCTCAGACTCTGCAGGGTAGGAGGGGGATTGATTTATGACTCAGGTTCACCAGTCTGGTAGACATCTGGATCTCTTGGTGAATGCAGCATCTCGGATTGTTTGAGTTGGTAGATAACTGCTCTAACTGTGTAGAAGATTGTTTCTGTGTGTCAGCCAGTACATGTCTGCTCAATCTCACCGTATACTGTGCTCTGTTTGGATGAGGTAGGCTCAAGGACGTGGTGATGGTTCAATCACTTGTCTATAGCAAGCTCAGATCCAAACTGCCTCTCCTGGGTGGAGGTTTGGCAGGTTATGTGCCTTGTGACATTTATCAGTGCTCCATCCCCGGCTTGAACGATGTTTGCCCTCTCTTTCTCTCACTTTGTCCAAGTCACCAGCCTGTACTTGCAGTGAGAAAGAGTGTGGGGGTGTAGGGGGCTGGGTTCTCAGTCTTTTTCCCATTGGGAGTTCTCAGGGTGATAAACCATCCTGGTGAACCATGGCTCAGAAGGTGTAAGTTGGATGTTATTGTTCTTCTTCAGTAATGTTTTCACTGTCCGTACTCCTCTTTCAGCTTTACCTTTAGCCTGAGGGTATCTTGGTGAGCTGCTGGGGTTGACAAGTCCAAACGATGGTGTGAACTCTCTAAAGTATTCATTGGTCAACTGCGGTCCATTGTCTGAGATTACAAGATCAGGGATTCCAGATGTTGCAAATGTAATCGCTGCTCCTGCAGTGTGAGCTGCAGTTGTTGGCTTCTGTCCATCTGGAGCAGGAGTTTACAACAATCAACATCTTACCTCGGTGTTAAAGGAGATCCAACCTGAGACATCCCATGGTCTTGGTGGAAAGGAAGATGACATCAACAGTTCTCTCATCTCCTGGTGATGAAGAGCACCAGTAATACAGTTTGTTATCATCTCTTCCAGTGACTTTGAGAGACCCAGCCACCAAACAGAATATTGGGCTCTGGCTCCACATGATACTCAATGTCCTTGGTGCGATTGATGCAGCATACCGAGTCTCAGAACTCCCGGAATGACTAATCTCTCGTCATTGATGAGTAAATTATCAAATACACTGAGGCATCCTCTCTGTTCATAGTCCTGTCTGAGAATGGGATTATGTGACCTGTACTTTGACCAGCCACTCTCTGACCTGAACACTTCCTGCATCAGATTTCTGTGCATCTCTGATTTCAGTCAGTTGCTGATTTGCTGCTGGTAAAATTGTGGTTGTTGTTGATCCAACAAAAGGACTCCATCACCTTGTTCAGGCCTTGTCCCTGTTACAACTTGCTATTCATTTACTGAGTAAAGGAGGAATATGGCGTCAGCCTCTCCTTAACATAGGTTTATTCACAAAATCCAGACAGCACAGGTACAAACTCCCTTTTC
This sequence comes from Carcharodon carcharias, assembly GCF_017639515.1. Lineage (NCBI taxonomy): Eukaryota > Metazoa > Chordata > Chondrichthyes > Lamniformes > Lamnidae > Carcharodon > Carcharodon carcharias. The sequence goes on along the minus strand of NW_024470541.1, from coordinate 132,025 downwards.
CTCCCTCTGACACAGGTGGAAACCGGTTCTTATATATACTTAAGAATAATGCCCTAACCTTTCCCCAGTTAGTAACAGCTGCTCTCACTCTTACAACTAGAGGAGACAGTTCATTGTAACAGGATTGAAACAGGAACATTTGCCACTGGGGTACAGGGCATCAGCTGTGGTCTGCTGTCTTCCCAGAACATACTCTGTCTTTGTATCAAACCTCATCATCCTCAGTCTGAATCGTTGTGCTCTTGGAAGAATTTTTGCTAACTCCTTAGAATTTCCGAGTGTCAATAAGGTTTTGTGGTCTGTTTCTATCTTGAAGTGGTGACCAAGAACAGCATCCAATCTGGAAACCTCTCACAGGCCTGTGTAGCAGCTAATGCTTCTTTCTCTATCACTGTATATCTGTTCAGTCTCTGTCAGTGAACAGGATGCGTAGTAAACTAGTCTACACTTTCCATCCGCCTGTATCTGAAAGAGTACAGCTTGCTCTCCTGTACAAGATGCATCTGCAGCAATGTAAGAGAGTAGCTCGGGGTCATAGTGAGCTCAAATCTCAGGTGATAGCCGCAACTCTTTGATTTTCCTAAAACACATTGTAGTGCTTGCTCCCAGCACCAGGTATTGTCCTGTCGGAACAGCTGGTGTAGTGGCTGACTGAGGACAATGAGACTGTGCAGGAATTTGGTTTACTGTAGGCTGGAGCTCAGTCACTTTCTGGGGAATTGGAAACTCCCCAATTTCTCCTGTCTTCAGTGAATCAACACTGACACTATCCCCCACTATCAACATCCTGGGGGTTACCATTGACCAGAAACTGAACTGGACTAGCCATATAAATACTGTGGCTACAAAAGCAGGTCAGAGGCTGGGAATCCTGTAACTCAACAACAAATGCAAATTCTTGCAGCCAACTGTTAAGCTCCTTGGGCATATTGTGGATGCATCCAGTGATTTTTTTATTCATTCATAACTCACGTCCTGACTCCCCAAAGTCTGTCCACCATCTACAAGGCACAAGTCAGGAGTGTGATGGAATACTCCCCACTTGCCTGGATGAGTACAGCTCCCACAACACTCAAGAAGCTCAACACCATCCAGGACAAAGCAGCCCATTTGATTGGCACCACATCCACAAACATTCACTCTCTCCACCACCGATGCACAGTAGCAGCAGTGTGTACCATCTACAAGATGGACTGCAGGAATTCACCAAGGCTCCTTAGACAGCACCTTCCAAACTCATGACCACTACCATCTAGAAGGACAAGGGCAGCAGATAGATGGGAACACCACCACTTGGAAGTTCCCCTCCAAGTCACTCACCATCCTGACTTGGAAATATATCACTGTTCCTTCACTGTCACTGGGTCAAAATCCTGGAACTCCCTCCCTAACAGCACTGTGGGTGTACCTACACCACATGGACTGCAGCGGCTCAAGAAGGCAGCTCACCACCACCTTCTCAAGGACATCTAGGGATGGGCAATAATTGCCCACATCCAATGAATGAATAAAAAAATCACTGGATGCATCCACAATATGCCCAAGGAGCTTAACAGTTGGCTGCAAGAATTTGCATTTGTTGTTGAGTGTCAGTCCTGGTGTTGTCGCACAGCTCACCCTCTCGTGCCATGTTCTGTCTGAGTGGATCCATGGATCAGGACATCATCTATCTGACATGTGACTCCATCCAGTCTTTCTGGGATGTTTGACATTGTCCTCTGGAAGATTTCTGGTGCTGATGTGATGCCAAAGGGTAATCTGTTGAACCAAAACCTCCCATGCGGAGTAATGAAGGTTGTGATCATCTTAGACTCCTCAGGTGAACATACGAACCAGAAACAGGATTAGGCTACTCAGCCCCTCAAGCCTGCTCTGCTATTCAATAAGATCACGGCTGATCTGACTGTAACCTCCCACCTACCCCTGACAACCTTTCACCCCCTTGTTTATCAAGAATCTATCCAACTCTGCCTTAAAAATATTCAAAGGCTCTGCTTCCACCACCTTTTGAGGAAGAGAGTTCCAAAGACTCACAACCCTCAGAGAAAAAATTTCTCCTCATCTCTGTCTTAAATGAGTTAATTTTTAAACAGTGACCCCTGATTCTAGATTCTCCCACAAGAGGAAACGTCCTCTCCACATCCCCCCTGTCAAGACCTCGCAGGATCTTAAAGGTTTCAATCAAGTCACCTCTTACTCTTCTAAACTCCAGTGGATACAAGCCTAACCTGTCCAACCTTTCCTCATAAGACAACCTGTCCATTCCTGGTTTTAGCCTAGTTAACCTTCTCTGAAATGCTCCTAATGCTTTATCAAGGGGTAATTGCCAAAACCCACTATTTGCATCTAACTTTGTGAAGATTGAATTTTCCCAATTTAGCTAAGATCCCATCCACAGACGACATAAGGTGAACTTTGCCATCAATTGTTTTGTTCACCTGGGTAAGATCTACACCAATTCTGATCAATTCATTGGATCCCCGAGCGCTAGCTGGTTGGTTCTGTCACAGGCAAAGTTACCCCTTGCTTCAATATAGAGTCAAATTTCCATCTTTACCCTTAGTAAGAGTGGACAAAGAACGTTTCTGGTTGTAAACGGACACACTGGCTTTGTTTCTGGGTATAGTGATGTGGTTTGCTGTCTATAGCTTTCACAGTCCTGTGAGCTGTTGCGGGAATTCAGCTCTGCCATTTTTAACCTGATCCTCTCAGCTTTCCAATTCCTCTACTCTGCAAATCCGATGTAAATCGAGACAGGATTTTCCGTTTACCAGTGAACACCGCTGGGTTAGAGTCACAGTTCTGTTTTCAGTGATTTCTCTCTCTCGATATTGGGGGATTACATTCGGTTGCCCTATGACCTTGAGTTCTATAACTCCTGGTCGATGTAGATTTCTCTTGATGGCTGAAGCGAGCTTCTCCCCAAGAACAGCATCGGAAAGAGCCAAAACTGCTTGAAGATCCTACCAGGATATCAGTCCTCCAGTAGCTTCCACTTGGTTCCTGGATCTCTCCAAGGAAAGAAGCCTCAGTATCATGGATATCTCTGACCACGGATCTTGCCATCTTTCCAAGGCTTTTCCTTGTTGCCTATTCTGTACAGGCTTCTTGCTATGGCACAAGACCTGGAAATGACCCTTCCTTCTGCAAAAATGGCTGACGGTCTCTTTGACGGGACAATTTTCTGCCCTGTGTTTTCTCCCCCCACACCGATTACAGTCAGCTGGGGATGCTTGGTGGACCCTCTTCTTGCCTCCCCTGTTGTTTTACACCCACGTCTCTGCCTTCATACTCTACTGAGACAGTCGTTTTGGGATATGGTTCTCCCTGTCACCCCAAATTACCAATCGATTTTGCTTCCTAAACTCAGCTTGTCTGCTTGTTGAATAGTCTTCGTAAAGGTTAAATCATCTCTCGGCTGCATGTGGCCAGACAGTGAATCATTCAAGACTCCGACAACAATTCTGTCCCTGATTGGTTCATCTTTTAAGCTGCCATATTCACAGCTCTCTGCCAGTCTATATAGATCATTGATAAATGTCTCAATACTTTCCCCTTGCCTTTGAGTATGCTAGTTAAATTTTGCTTGCTCGATAATGGTGTTCTTCCACAGATTGAAGTAAGTATCAAGGGCTTTTATTACTCCATCACATGTAACTTTTTCTTTGTTGGTCCCTGGCCTGACTAGGATATTGTCTGCACAGTCACCCATAGTGTAATAGCATACTGACCTGCTCACTGCTCTGCCCCACTGTGAGGCTCAATGCAGTGTGATATCTGGCAAATCTGTGGTGCCAGTTCAGCTACAATTGAGACCTGTGACATGCTTGAAGCTTTCCAGTAATGGCAGAGACATTTCCATGCTTGTTCTTTCATTCGCTGCCACCATATAATATTCTATGTCTCATTGTGCTAATACAGAATATCTACAGAGCCTGCTGAGGTAAGGGAAACACTAACTTCATTAGAACAACTCTCACTGTGAGCCACATCTCACCACGAGGTTGTACAAGACAGGGAAAGATCATAAGACACTGTATCACTTCCTGTGATGATGTAAGCTGTGTCACATTAGCATATACAGAATTAGATTTAATCCATTATACTATGCTCCCTATCTCTGTAATCTCCTTCAGTCCTACCATCCTCCAAGATATCTGTGCTCCTCTAATTTTGAAATCTTGAACATCCCCAATTTTAATTGCTCTGCACTTGGCAGCTGTGCCTTCAACCACCTGGGCCCTGGGCTCTGGATGTCCCTCCCTAAACCTGTCCACCTCTCTCTCCTCCTTTAAGATGCTCTTTTAAAATCTACCTCTTTGACTACACTTCTAGGTTCTCTGTACTACCATCTCCTCATGTGACTCAGTGTTAAATTAAGCTTGACAATCGGCCCTGTGAAGCACTGCGGGGCACTTTGCGAAAGATGCTATATAAATGCAAGTTGTTATTATTGGCTGTGGCATGGGTGCCGATATCTTGGGTTGGATAAACAGTCCCGTTAAATCCAGTCTCACTGCCATGGATCAGAGACGGTGTTAATACAGGAAGATTGTGGAATGGAGTGAATTCAACGTGAAACTGGCCTCCAGCTTCCCAGGTAAAGGGGCCATTCACATGTCGCATTTGAAGGTGTTTGGAATCTATTTTAATTTCCGGTAAGACAGAGTGTAAATGAGAGGCCTGAGGTATTTTATGCATTTCCTTTGTTTCTGCCACTTGACTCGAATATTAAGCAGCTGATCACTATTAAAAGGCTTTGTTCTGACATGATTCATCCTTTAGTCTAGTTTTTGACAGATCTTAACGCACACAGCCCAGCAGAAACTGTATTCTGGTGACTATCTACAAAGTCAGCAAGGTTTACAGAACCAAGTTCCACAATATATACATGGAGAGAGGAATTTGTAGTCAGGGGTGAGTGAGAAAGACAGTTATAATTGCAGAGTGAGAAAATCCAGCAGAGATAACCAGCTCCTGATTAGAATTTCCAGAAGGATAAAATTGTCCTTTCTTTAAAACTGGTGCCTGATTGTCACACGCATCCGATTTACACATCTAACTGATTTACACAAACACTCAGTGTACACACCTAACTGATTTACATACCCACCAATTTACATACCCGCCTGATTATCACACACACCCGATTTACTTACCCACCTGACTTACACACACACTGATTTATGCACACAAGTTATTTATATACCTGCCAATTTACACAGCCACTAACTTACACACACACCCTATTTAAATACTCAGGTGATTTACACACTCGCCCAATTTATACAGGCACTTGGCTTACACACTCACCCAACTGATTTACACACCTTCCTGACTTACACACCCATGCAATTTACTTTTTTTATTCATTCATGGGATGTGGGCATCGCTGGCTAGCCCAGCATTTATTACCCATCCTTAATTGCTCTTGAGAAGGTGGTGGTGAGCTGGTCTTCTTGAGCAGCTGCAGTCCATGTGGTGTAGGTACACCCACAGTGCTGTTAGGGAGGGAGTTCCAGGATTTTGGCCCAGTGACAGTGAAGGAACGGCGATATATTTCCAAGTCAGGATGGTGAGTGGCTTGGAGGGGAACTTCCAGATGGTGGTGTTCCACCCTATTTACGCACCCAGCTGACTTTCGCACCTGGTTGCTTTGCACAGCTGAAGGTAGGTTAAGCTAGGTAAAGGTGGAGGGGTAGCGCTGTTAATCAAGGGTGGCATTTGTGCAATAGTTAGAGATGACCTTGGTTTAAGAGGTCAGGATGTAGAATCAGTTTGGGTGGAGGTGAGGAATAGCAGGGGATATAAGTCAGCCATGGGAGTGGTCTACCGGCCCCCTAACAGACTACAACTTAGGACAAAGTATACAAGTGAGTGCTTGTGATAAAGGGACAGCAATAACCATGAGTGACATTAATCTACATATAAACTGAAAAAATCAGATTAGCAGGAGTAGCCTGGATGAGGAGTTCACAATGCTTTCGAGATAGTTTCCTAGAGCAGCACATTCTGGAACCAGCCAGAGAGCAGGTTATTTTAGACTTGGTATTGTGTAATGTGACAGGATTAACTAATGACCTCAGAGTAGGTAGCAGCGACCACAACATGATTGAATTTTACATACAGTTTGAAAGGAAGAAGAGTGGGTCTAAGATGAGTATCTTAAGCTTAAATAAGTGCAACAATGTGGGGATGAAAGCTGAGCTAGCTGAAGTGAACTGGGAAACTAGGCTAGAGGATAGTTCAATAGAGAAGCAGTGGCTGACATTTAAGGGGATATTTCAGAGTATTCAGAATGAGTAAATTCCTACTATAAAGAAAAATTCTAAGGGGAGGACCCACCATCTGTGGTTAACTAAAGAAGTTAAGGAAAGCATCAAACTTGAGGAAAAAGCATACAGCTCCACAAAGATGAGTGGCAGGACAATTGATTGGACAGAATATGAAGAACGGCAGAGAATGACAAAAAGGTTAATCAGGAGAAACAAATTAGAGCATGAGAGGACACCAGCTCAAAACATAAAAACAGATAGCAAGAGTTTCTACAGGTATTTAAAAAAGAAAAGAATAAGTAAAATGAATAACAAAAACAGAAATGACCTTCGAGGGTCATGGGGACTCGAAATGTTAACTGTGCTCTTCTCTGCAGATGCTGCCAGACCTGCTGAGTTTTTCCAGGTATTTCTGTTTTTATTTTGGATTTCCAGCATCCGCAGTTTTTTGTTTTTGTTTTTATGTAAGTAAAATGAATGTTGGTCCTCTAGAGAGTGAGAGTGGGGAGTCAATAATAGGTAATAAGGAAATGGCAGATGTAACAAACAAATATTTTGTTTCCATCTTCACTATAGAGGATACAAAAACATTCCAGTAATAGCTGCAAATCAGGAGGTGGAAGAAAGAGAGGAACTTGGAGAAATTCCAATCACCAGGGAAGCAGGAGGAGGAGGCAGTGGCATAGACGTATTGTCTCTGGACTAGTATTCCAGAGACCCAGGGTAATGCTCTTGCGTTTGCAATCCCACCATGGCAGGAGGTGAAATTTCAATTCAATAAAAACTTGGAATTGTAGGTCTGATGTTGTAAAAACCCATCTGGGTCACTAATGCCCTTTAGGGAAGGAAATCTGCTGTCCTTACCTGGTCTGGCCTACATGTGACTCCAGACCCACAGCAATGTGGTTGACTCCTAAATGCTCTCTGAACAAGGGCAGTTAGGGATGGGCAGTGAATGCTGGACTAGCCAGTGACACCCACATCCCATGAATGAATAAAAAAAAGCAGGTACTGAGTAAATTGATGGAGCTTGGTGCTGACAAATCTCCAGGTCCCAATGGACTACATTCTAGGGTCTTAACAGAGGCAGATAATGAGGTAGTTGATGCGTTGGTGTTAATTTTCCAAAATTCACTAGATTCTGGAAAGGTTCCATCAGACTGGGAAGTAGCAATTATAACCCCTCTATTCAAGAAGGGAGGCAGAAAACAGGAAACTATAGGGCAGTTAGCTTGACATCTGTTGTGGGGAAGGTGTTAGAATCGATCATTAAGGAGGTTATAGCTGGGCACTGAGAAACCCAAGGCAATCAGGCAGAGTCAACATGGTTTTGTGAAAGGGAAATCATGTTTAAACAATTTATTGGAGTTTTTTGAAGGAGTAACATGCACAGTAGATAAAGGGGAGCCTGTAGACGTGCTGTACTTGGATTTCCAGAAGGCATTTGATAAGGTGTCACATCAAAGATTATGAAAAATAAAAATTCATGGTGTAAGGGGTAACATATTAGCATGGATAGAAGATTGGCTGGCAGAAAACAGAGAGTATGCATAAATGGATCTTTTTCTGATTGGCAGGATGTGACGAGTGGAGTCCCACAGGGATCTGTAGTGGGGCCTCAACTTTTTACAATTTACATCAATGACTTAGATGAGGGAGTGAAGACATGGTAGCTAAACTTGCAGATGACACAAAGATAGGTAGGAAAGTATGACTTGAAAAGGACATGCAATTGCAGATGGATATAGATAGGTTGAGTGAGTGGGCAAAGATCTGGCAAATGGAGTTTAATGTGGGAAAATGTGAAGTTGTTCACTTTGGCAGGAAGAACAAAAAAGCAGAGTATTACTTAAATAGAGAACGGCTGCATAATTCTGAGGTGCAGAGGGATCTAGGTGTTCTAGTACATGAGTCACAAAAAGTTAGTCTGCAGGTACAGCAAGTAATTAAGAAGGCTAATGGAATGCTATCCTTTATTATGAGAGGCGTTGAAGTTCCCTTGCCTGAGGCCAATTCCCCCCTTCCTCAAACCCCAGCCCCGCAGCCCTTGAAAAGCCACCCCACCTTATGGCTGGTCTGGTAGGTAAAGACTTGTTTGTGAGCCCCTCTAAAAGTGAGGTGGAGTCAGAGATCAGCGGGGTGGGTCAGAGATCAGCAGGGTGGGGTCAGAGATCAGCGGGGTGGGTCAGAGATTAGCAGGGTGGGGTCAGAGATCAGTGGGGTGGGGTCAGAGAGCAGTGGGGTGGGATCAGAGATCAGTGGGGTGGGGTCAGAGATCAGCAGGGTGGGGTCAGAGATCAGTGGGGTGGGGTCAGAGATCAGTGGGGTGGGGTCAGAGATCAGTGGGGTGGGGCCAGTGGTACCTTTGAAGTAACATTCACATGCATTTGACGTAGTCTACTTGGACTTCAGCAAGGCTTTTGATAAGGTCCCGCATGGGAGACTGATAACGGAGGTAAGAGCCCATGGGATCCAAGGCAAGTTGGCAAATTGGATCCAGAATTGGCTGAGTGGCAGGAAGCAGAGGGTGATGGTTGAGGGGTGTTTTTGTGACTGGATGCCTGTGTCGAGTGGGGTTCCACAGGGATCGGTGTTGGGTCCCTTGCTGTTTGTGGTGTATATAAACGATTTAGACCTGAATTTAGGAGGGTTGATCAGTAAGTTCGCAGATGACACGAACATTGGTGGGGTGGTAAATAGTGAGGAGGATAGCCTTAGATTACAGGAGGATATAGACGGGCTGGTCAGATGGGCTGATCAGTGGCAAATGGAAATTAATCCGGATAAGTGTGAGGTGATGCACTTGGGCAGGACAAACAAGGCATGGGAATACACGATGAATGGTAGGACCCTGGGAAGTACCGGGGATCAGAGGGAAATGGTGTGCATGTCCATCGGTCCCTTAAGGTAGCAGGACAGGTAGATAAGGTGGTTAAGAAGGCTTATGGGATACTTGCCTTTATTAGCCGAAGCATAGAATATAAGAGCAGGGAGGTTATGCTGGAACTGTATAAAACGCTGGTTAGGCCACAGCTAGAGTATTGCATGCAGTTCTGGAATCCGCATTATAGGAAGGATGTGACTGCACTAGAGAGAGTGCAGAGGAGATTTACCAGGATGTTGCCTGGGCTGGAGAGTTTTAGTTATGAGGAGAGATTGGATAGACTGGGGTTATTTTCCCTGGAGCAGAGGAGATTGAGGGGGGACATGATTGAGGTGTATAAAATTATGAGGGGCATAGATAGGGTAGACAGGAAGGCACTTTTCCCCTTGGTGGAGGGATCAATAACAAAGAACAAAGAACCAAGAAAAGTACACACAGGAACAGGCCCTTCGGCTCTCCAAGCCTGCGCCGATCATATTGCCCGTCAAATAAAACATTTTGCACTTCCAGGGTCCATATCCCTCTATTCCCATCCTATTCATGTATTTGTCAAGCTGCCTCTTAAACACCACTATCGTACCTGCTTCCACTACCTCCTCTGGCAGCGAATTCCAGACACTCACTACCCTCTGCGTAAAAAACTTGCCCCCCACATCTCCTCTATAGTTTTCTCCTCTCACCTTAAATCTATGTCCCCAAGTAATTGACTCTTCCACCCTGGGAAAAGCTTCTGACTATTTACTCTGTCCATGCCACTCATAATTTTGTAAACGTCTACCAAGTTGCCCCTCAATCTCCGTCGCTCTACTGAGAACAATCTGAGTTTCTCCAACTTCTCCTCATAGCTAATAACCTCCAGACCAGGCAGCATCCTGGTAAACCTCCTCTGCACACTCTCCAACGCCTCCATATCCTTCTGGTAATGTGGTGACCAGAATTGCACGTAATATTTCAAGTGTGGCCTAACCAAGGTTCTATACAGCTGCAGCATGACTTCCCAGCTTTTATACTCAATGCCCCTGCCAATGAAGGTAAGCCTGCCATATGCCTTCCTGACTACCTTATCCACCTGCGTTGCCACTTTCAGTGACCTGTGGACCTGTACACCCAGATCCCTCTGCCTGTCGATGCACTTAAGGGTTCTGCCATTTACTGTATAATTCCTGCCTGTATTAGACCTTCCAAAATGCATTACCTCGCATTTGTCTGGATTAAACTCCATCTGCCATTTCTCCGCCCAAGTCTCCAACCGATCTATATCCCGTTGTATCCTATGACAATCCTCTTCACTATCTGCAACTCCTCCAACCTTAGTGTCGTCTGCAAACTTACTAATTAGCCCAGTTACATTTTCCTCCAAATCATTTATGTATACTACAAACAGCAAAGGTCCCAGCACTGATCCCTGCGGAACTCCACTAGTCACAGCTCTCCATTCAGAAAAGCACCCTTCCACTGCTATCCTCTGTCTTCTGTGACCAAGCCAATTCTGTATCCATCTTGCCAGCTCACCTCTGATCCTGTGCGACTTTACCTTCTGTACCAGTCTGCCATGAGGGACCTTGTCAAAGACCTTACTGAAATCCATGTATATAACATCCACTGCCCTTCCATCATTGATCATCTTTGTCACTTCCTTCAAAAACTCGATCAAGTTAGTGAGACACGACCTCCCCTTCACAAAACCATGCTGCGTCTCACTAATACGCCCATTTGTTTCCAAATGGTAGTAAATCATGTCACGAAGAATCTTCTCCAATAATTTCCCTGCCACTGACGTAAGGTTCACCGGCCTGTAATTTCCTGGATTATCCCTGCTACCCTTCTTAAACAATGGAACAACATTGGCCCTTCTCCAGTCCTCTGGGACCTCACCCATAGCCAGTGAGGATACAAAGATTTCTGTCAAGGCCCCAGCAATCTGCTCCCTTGCCTCCCTCAGTACTCTGGGGTAGATCCCATTTGGCCCTGGGGACTTATCCACCTTAATATTCTTCAAGATGCCTAACACCTCTTTTTTGACCTCAACATGATCCAGGCTATCTACACACTCTTCCATAGACAAATAGACCTTTAAGTCCTTCTCTTTGGTGAATACTGATGAGAAGTATTCATTTAGTATCTCTCCCATTTCTTCTGGCTCCACACTCTGTCCCTGAGTGGACCTACCCTTTCCCTGGCTACCCTCTTGCTTTTTACATATGTATCAAAGGCCTTGGGATTTTCCATAATCCTGGTTGCCAGTGACTTTTCATGACCCCTTTTAGCCCTCCTGACTCCTTGCTTAAGTTTCTTCCTACTTTCTTTATATTCTCCACGGGCTTCATCTGTTCCCAGCCTTCTAGCCCTTACGAATGCTTCCCTTTTCTTTTTGACTAATCTCACAATATCCTTCATTATCCAAGGTTCCTGAAACTAGCCATGCTTATCCTTCATCCTAGCAGGAACATGCCGATCCTGAATTCTTATCAACTGATGTTTGAAAGCCCCCCACATGTCAGTTGTTGATTTGCCCTCAAACATCCGCCTCCAGTCTAGATTCCTTAGTTCCTGCCTAATATTGTTATAATTAGCCTTCCCCCAATTAAGCACCTTAACCCGAGGACTCCTGTTAACCAGGGGCATAGATTGAAGGTAAGGGGCAGGAGGTTTAGAGGGGATGTGAGGAAGAATTTTTTCACCTAGAGGGTGGTGGGAATCTAGAACTCACTGCCTGAAAGGGTGGTAGAGGCAGAACCCCTCTTAACATTTAAGGAGTATTTGGATGTGCACTTGCGATGCCATGGCAACAAGGCTATGGGCCTAGTGCTGGAAAATGGGATTAGAATAGTTAGGTACTTGTTTGACCGGCACAGACTCGATGGGCCGAAAGGCCTTTTTCTGTGCTGTAGACCTCTATGACTCCAAGACTATGACCAAGGTGAATATTGCAGTGTGCTGGCAATTACCTTGGACTGGTCGCAATTGAGGTCAATCATTTGACAGCAATCTGCACCTCTTGATAGTTCTGCCACTTTCAATAATTGAACCTCATTTCATTGACTTGCAGCTCAATTTAATTAAAGCCGTCTGTGAATCACATTTCTTGCACCTGATCTGTATAGTCAGTCTGCTCATAGCTGGTGGAGGAATGGTTAGAGGCTATCCCATTTCTCATTCCTCTCACACTCTTTGATTCATCCCAGACCATCTTTCAGGAAAACATATCAATGTGTTGGAATATTTTAATTCTCCAAGTCTTTCCAGGATGTGAGCTTCGCTGGCTGGGCCAGCATTTATTGCCCATCCCTAATTGCCCTTGAGAAGGTGGTGGTGAGCTGCCTTCTTGAGCCGCTGCAGTCCACGTGGTGTAGGCACACCCACAGTGCTGTTAGGAAGGGAGTTCCAGGATTTTGACCCAGCGACAGTGAAGGAACAGCCGATATATTTCCAAGTCAGGATGGTGAGTGACTTGGTTTCTGATTGGATCTTCCAAGGATGATTTTGCCCCTCCAGCTGTTCTGCCATTTACTTTGATTCGGTCTGAACTGTAAGTGAATTCCATTTAGCCCCTTGCATCCTCATGCCCGAAAACCTCTTACCCAAAAAATCTCTACTAAGCTCAGTCTTCAAAGCTGCAACTGCCCCCCCACCCCGGCTTCCACAACGCTGCGTGGGGAAATGCTTCCTGACACCCCCCCGACCGGCCTGGCTCCAACTTTAAGATTCTGCCCCCTTGTTCTGGAATCCCCCCCCCAAACACCAGAGGAAAGAGTTTCTCTCTCTCGACCCTGTTAAATCTTTTAATCATCCTAAACACCTCGATTAGATCGTCCTTTAATCTTCTAAACTCGAGGGAATGCTCCTCGAGTCTGTGGAGCCGGTCCTCGTAATTTAACTTTCGAAAGCATTATCCTCTCAGCAAATCGCTGTTTGTGGGATCTTGCTGTGCACAAATTGGCTGCCGTGTTTACGACATTTGCAACAATGGCGACACTTGAAGAAGAGCCCCATTGGCTGTAGAACACTTTGGGATGTCCTGAGGTTGTGAAAGGTGATATAGAAATGCAAATCGTTTACCTCTGATTGGTTAAGAGAGTGGTGCTGACACACCACACCAACCAATCACACGCCCACCATCAGCCCCTCTCCGTTCTCCTCCAAAGCTGCAATCAAATCTGCCTTTGCACAATCCCCTCTCCTCCTGCTCTGCCTCAGTGTCAGGTCGATTCTCGGGGAGGTTGGAAGCTGACACCAAATCAATTCACGGAGCTGAAGGGGTAGTTGCTGGAGGTTGTGTGACAGCTGGGGACTCGGGGAGTCAGACAACATTGTTTTACCAGCCTGGAATCGATTTATTTTTATTTATCCTTTCACAGGATATGGGCGTCACTGGCTGGCCCAGCATTTATTACCCATCCCTAATTGCCCCTTCAGAAGGTGGTGGTGAGCCGCCTTCTTGAACCGCTGCAGTCCCTGTGGTGTAGGTACAATTCTGCAATAGTTTGATACAACCAGTGTCTTGCTCGGGGCATTTCAGGGGGACAGTTAATAATCAACCCCATGGCTGTGGGTCTGGAGTCACATGTAGGCCAGACCGGGTAAGGACGGCAGATTTCCTTCCCTACAAGGACATCAGTGAACATGATGGGTTTTGACTCTTTTGAGCAACCAATCAAACTAAATTAAGAAAATGAGGGCAGCCCCTTAAGGGGAAACTGCAAAAAGAAAAACTAATCTTAAAGGAAACTTACAAACATCAAATCAAAATGTGATTAAAGGGGTCAATAAAACCGCAGCCCCCGCAATGCCCATCGGGCATGGAAGGTCTCGAGGGTGCCAGCTGACACCGCCTGCTCCTCCTCCAGGGACACCCGGCCGAGATCACAGCCACAAAGAGTCGGGTGGGATGACCCCCTCGATCGCCTGCTGCCTGGACCTGTAGTGGCCAATTTGGCCAGGCCCAGGAGCAGGTTCAGGAGGAGGTCCTCCTCCCTCCCGGACCCCTACCCTCACACTCGCTGTAAAGCTCGGGTTGAGGGATGACTTTCAAGAGATCGCAGTGAGACAGCTGCTCTCTACGTACAAAACCCTGAGCCAGAATCAGGTCGTCTCTGAATAATTTAGCACCAGGTTCCCCACAGACATGCTGTACATTAGTAGGAGAGAGATGACACCCATCCAGCCCCACTCCAACAACTCGATAACCTTCATTAACCAGAGCAGCGTTTTAATTCCAGGTGTATTTAACTAAGTTAATTTAAATTCCCCCAGCTGCCATGGTGGGAATTGAATGTTGGGAACAATACTGAAGGCCCCTGGATAATGGGTCCAGTAACATAACCACTACACCGCCCTCTCCCTTCAATCTGGGTCCACTTATATAACCACTATACCCCCCCCTCCCTTAAATTGACACGATCATTCCAGTAACAAGGACAAAGCTAGGAAGAGCTGCTACAGGTGGATGATTGGGGCTGGAGACAGGCTGGACAGTGGCTCCTGAGAGGCCACAGGATGTAGCCAGACCGCATGGGGAATCATCTCCCAGGGATTTTCCTGCTCGGAGAATGTTAGTCCCCTGCAGAGTTTAGATGTGAACAAGGTGAGAACTTTAAACCAGCAAGATTGAACAAACAGCGAGGCTCAATGAAGCTGATAGGTGAATATCGCTGAATATCACCTCCGACAGTGCAGCACTCCCTCAGTACTGCCCCTCTGACAGTGCAGCATTCCCTCAGTACTGACACTCTGACAGTGCAGCACTCCCTCAGCACTGACCGTCTGACAGTGTAGCACTTCCTCAGTACTGACCCTCCGACAGTGGAGCACTCCCTCAGTACTGACCCTCCGACAGGGCAGCACTCCCTCAGTACTGACCGTCCGACTGTGCAGCACTCCCTCAGTACTGACCATCCGACAGTGCAGCACTCCCTCAGTACTGACCCTCTGACAGTGCAGCACTCCCTCAGTACTGACACTCTGACAGTGCAGCACTCCCTCAGTACTGACCCTCTGACAGTGCAGCACTCCCTCAGTACTGACACTCTGACAGTGCAGCACTCCCTCAGTACTGACCCTCTGACAGTGCAGCACTCCCTCAGTACTGACCCTCTGACAGTGCAGCACTCCCTCAGTACTGACTCTCTGACAGTGCAGCACTCCCACAGTACTGACCCTCGGACAGTGCAGCACTCCCTCAGTACTGACCCTCTGACAGTGCAGCGCTCCCTCAGTACTGACCCTCTGACAATGCAGCACTCTCTCAGTACTGATCCTCTGACAGTCCAGCCTCCCTCAGTACTGATACACTGACAGTGCAGCACTCCCTCAGTACTGACCCTGTGACATGCAGCACTCCCTCAGTACTGACCCTCTGACAGTGCAGCACTCCCTCAGTACTGACCCTCTGACAGTGCAGCACTCCCTCAGTACTGACCCTCCGACAGTGCAGCACTCCCTCAGTACCGACCCTCCGACAGTGCAGCACTCCCTCAGTACTGGCCTCCAACAGTGCAGCACTCCCTCAGTACTGACCCTCCGACAGTGCAGCACTCCCTCAGTACTGACCCTCCGACAGTGCAGCACTCCCTCAGTACTGACCCTCTGACAATGCAGCACTCTCTCAGTACTGATCCTCTGACAGTGCAGCCTCCTTCAGTACTGATCCTCTGACAGTGCAGCACTCGCTCAGTACTGACCCTGTGACATGCAGCACTCCCTCAGTACTGACCCTCCGACAGTGCAGCACTCCCTCAGTACTGACCCTCCGACAGTGCAGCACTCCCTCAGTACTGACCCTCTGACAATGCAGCACTCTCTCAGTACTGACCCTCTGACAGTGCAGCCTCCTTCAGTACTGATCCTCTGACAGTGCAGCACTCCCTCAGTACTGACCCTGTGACATGCAGCACTCCTTCAGTACTGACCCTCTGATAGTGCAGCACTCCCTCAGTTCTGACCCTCTGACAGTGCAGCACTCCCTCAGTACTGACCTTCTGACAGTGCAGCACCCCCACAGTACTGACCCTCTGACAGTGTGGCACTCCCTCAGTACTGACCCTCTGACAGTGCAGCAATCCCTCAGTACTGACCCTCTGACAATGCAGCACTCCCTCAGTACTGACCCTCTGACAGTGTGGCACTCCCTCAGTACTGACCCTCTGACAGTGCAGCATTCCCTCAGTGCTGACCCTCTGACAGTGCAGCACTCCCTCAGTACTGACCCTCTGACAGTGCAGCACTCCCTCAGTACTGACCCTCTGACAGTGTAGCACTCCCTCAGTACTGACCCTCTGATAGTGCAGCACTCCCTCAGTACTGACCCTCTGACAGTGCAGCACTCCCTCAGTACTGACCCTCTGACAGTGCAGCAATCCCTCAGTACTGACCCTCTGACAGTGCAGCACTCCCTCAGTACTGATCCTCTGACAGTGCAGCACTCCCTCAGTACTGACCCTCTGACAGTGCAGCATTCCCTCAGTACTGACCCTCTGACAGTGCAGCACTCCCTCAGTACTGACAGTGTGAAATCATTTCCCTTTCAGGGTTTTATTGGACTGTGTTGGCCCCGTCCTACAACTGTTCAACTAAGTTATACAATGGTTCATACACCATGAGGCCATTTAGTCTGTGCTGTTCTTGCTGGCTGTACTATGAGTGTAACTCAGCAGCCCCCACTGCCGCTGCTGCTCCTGTGGTCCTGCAAATTTGTTCGCTTGAGATAATTCTCTAAGTGTCTTTGACAGTGACGAAGGAAGCTGCTGACAGTAGACTCTCAGACAATGCTGTCGTTTCTGCTGCACATGAGCCTCTGTCACCCGCTATTCATCCCACCCTATCACCGTGTCCTCCACACCCTCTCTGCCTCACCTGTTTACCCAGCTTCCCCTTAAGTGTATCGATATGATTCACCTCAAGCACTCCCTGTGGGAGCGAGTCCCACGTTCTCCCCACTCTCTGGGTAAAGAAGTTTTTCCTGAGTTCCCGATTGGAATTATTAGTGACTATCTTATATTGCTGTCCTCTGGTCCTGGGCTCCTGTTTAAGTGAGAACATTGCTTCTAGTGTCCACCCTATCCAAACCCCTTCAGAGTTTTAAAAGCCTCTGTCAGATCACCCCACTCAGTCTTCTCTTTTCTAACGAGCAGAGCCCCGGCATGTTCAATCTTCCCTGATTTACATTCCCTGTCTGCAGTGTTTACCTCTGGTGAAGTATGACAGACCCCGAGTGTTTCACAGACCCCTCGGAAATTAGCCAATTGAAACCAGCGTTGCATTCTGACCATATTTATAATTCCCTCAGTCTGTCGGGCATGGACCATCAATTAGAGAACATGCTCCAAGACAGAGACAAATGAATTTCTCTCCCCCATATAAAGTCCTGACTCGAGTTTACTATGTGGTCCAGTCCCTACAAGAGGTAGCAAACTGACAGGCCAGGAAATAAAAGGCAGACTTACAGTACTACAGGGTCTAAGACAGGAGGAGCCCCCCAAAACTGCTACACAGTCAGGGAAATACTTTGAAACTACAATTGCTGTTGTATTGTAGGAACCATGGTAACTAATTTGTGCACAGCAAGACTCCAAACACCAGAGCGTCATATTGACCAGATCCTCTGTTCAGTCACGTTGGTTGAGGGATCAGTATTTTTCAGTACACCGGGGACAGATACCCCACCCTTGAATCTTGCTGAAAAGCGAGTAATGTTGTTGAAGCTTTTCACTTTACACTCATCAGGACAAACACAAGAATGCCAAATTTCAAACAGTCACCACAATTTATACCACAGGACAAAAGGGTGCCGATTGATTGGAAATCAACTTTGATTGGTCGAGGCTTTGCCATGGAGAAAGTAACAGGGAACTATAGATTCCCTAATCTCCCCGGGTAATTCAAAAAGGAGAAAGTCTTGAACACGTTCCTATTGGTTGCAGAGTTTGGGCCCCTGCATGTGAGTGTCTGTCACTTGCAGAAAGTGTAAATGAGTCATGTTGTGAGCTCGACTGATTATCTTACATTAGTTGTTAGTGTACTGACTACTGCACTCAGGGTTACTCAGCAGGTACTGACCAATCAGGGAAGCTGCTGAGCTTCCTCAAAATAGTGGCCAAGGGATATTTCACTCCCACCTGACAGTGCAGCACTCCCGCAGTACTGACCCTCCGACAGTGCGGCACTCCCTCAGTACTGACCCTCCGACAGTGCAGCACTCCCTCAGTACTGACCTTCCGACAGTGCAGCACTCCCGCAGTACTGACCCTCCGACAGTGCGGCACTCCCTCAGTACTGACCCTCCGACAGTGCAGCACTCCCTCAGTACTGACCCTCTGACAGTGCAGCACTCCCTCAGTACTGACCCTCTGACAGTGCAGCACTCCCTCAGTACTGACCCTCCGACAGTGCGGCACTCCCTCAGTACTGACCCTCCGACAGTGCAGCACTCCCTCAGTACTGACCTTCCGACAGTGCAGCACTCCCGCAGTACTGACCCTCCGACAGTGCGGCACTCCCTCAGTACTGACCCTCCGACAGTGCAGCACTCCCTCAGTACTGACCCTCTGACAGTGCAGCACTCCCTCAGTACTGACCCTCTGACAGTGTAGCGCTCCCTCAGTACTGACCCTCTGACAGTGCAGCCCTCCCTCAGTACTGACCCTCCGACAGTGCGGCACTCCCTCAGTACTGACCCTCTGACAGTGCAGCACTCCCTCAGTACTGACCCTCTGACAGTGTAGCGCTCCCTCAGTACTGACCCTCTGACAGTGCAGCCCTCCCTCAGTACTGACCCTCTGACAGTGCAGCATTCCCTTGGTACAGATCCTCTGACAGTGCAGCACTCTCTCAGTACAGACCCTCGAACAAGCCAATCAGAGCTGCTGCCTGTATGACATCATCCTGAGGCTTTGGATTGTGATGGAACTCAGGCCTGGGGTCAGTGATGGTGGGATGGTGATTCGGAGGGCAGGAGTCACAGGGCAAGGGTATTGGGAGGTGGGCAGCAAGGGTGGAGGTTGTTGTCCTGAGCAGACATTCCCCTCCCAATGCCAGGCCCCTCAATGAGGCAGTGTGTGCCCCTTGAACGAGGGAGCAGACCACCTCACCCACTAACACCCCCCCTCTTCCCACCCCCCATCCAGAAACCCACAAGCAGCCACACGCGTGTTCCTTTTTCAGACTTCATGTTTCCCACCCAGCACCCACCACCCCCACTGGGGGATGCGAGCAGCGGTGGGATTAGCCCCGTCGGAGGGCATTCATTGCATCAGCGGGGGAAAGCCAGAAATATCCGGAAAGTCCTTCGGAAACCCTGCCATCCAGACAGCTCTCAGCAGGAAACTCATACCTGCTCAGGCAAGATTCGAAAACTGTGCATTTTCTACATCTCATCCGCTTAATCAGGCAGCAGGACCCAATCTACCATCCTCCCGCCCAAATAAATACCCCCCCACCCCACCCCTGCCAACAGCAGATTCCATGCTCTGACCCAGGTTTATTCCACTCTCTCGTTGAGAAGCAGCCAACACACGAAGGATATAGTGAGGAAATGTTTCAGTCTGAGGGAAAGTGCAAGGATCTTTCACTGAATCTGGCGTCTGTCAGATAGAATTAAAGAGTGGGTGTGTTGGTTGTGTGAGGAGAGTGACTGACATTAAAGAGAGGGACCAGCGTTGTACTGGAGTCAGCCACATGTCACATTTACTCTCAATCTGATGATCACCATTGACTCTCTGCAAACACTTGATCTTCATCTGCAGCTCCTGGTTATTTCTGTTTCCAGAAGTGAGGTCTAGACGCCCTTGATGAGCGTCTGCCCGAACTGGACTGTCACCATGTCCGCGCTGTGACCAGATACCACCTGCGAGCCATCTGGGAGTTACCCCTAGGGGAGGGGGGGGGAAAGGGGGCAGCATTAGCAGACCACTGCCCCCTCCACTAACCATCCTCCTTTGTAAACCCTGGGCCCTGTCTGTTCTCTCAGGTGGACATTAAAGATCACGGAGTCACTATTTTGAAGAGGAGCAGGGGAGGTCTTGCCGGGACCCTGAGGCCAAGGCTTAACTCTCAGCCAACATCACCCAAAGAGATTGCCTAGCCATTGTCACACGGCAGTTCATGGGATCTTGCTGTGCACAAATTGGCTGCTGCGTTCCCCACCTTACATCAGTGAGTTCTCTTCAAGGAAAGGATTCCATTGGCTGTGAAACGCTTTGGGGTGTTCTGAGGTTATAGAAGGCGCTATAGAAATGCAAACTCTTTGTTCTTTATTCTGTGTGTCCGGCTCAGGAATGGATTTTGGTCAATTGCTGGCGTCGGGGGGATTGTAACCTGGACCAAGTCACAGTGTCATATCGGCCAATTCTTATCCATCCCTCACAACTTCCCCTTCTCCACAGAGTTGGGTAAGAGGCGTCTACTCTGATGTTGCCCAAATTCAGATTTGTCCAGGATTTTCCGGGATTTTCAGTATTCGGACCCGGTCCAGATCCTGACGTCTCTGGAACACTTCCAAATTCTCAAAGGGTTGAGGAAGCGGGGCAGGGCACAGGCTGGCATCAGTGACTAGGGGGAGATGGTGGCATGGTGGGAATGTCACTGGGCTATTAATCCAGAGGCCCAGGATAATGCTCTGGGGCCAGGGGTTCAAATCCCACCATGGCAGCTGGTGGAATTTAAATTCACTTAATAAAACCTGTAATATAAAGTCAGTCTCAGCGATGGTGACCAGTGACCATTGTCACAAAAACCCATCTGGGTCACTAATGTCCTTTAGGGAAGGAAATCTGACATCCTTACCCGGTCTGGCCTACATGTGGATCCAGACCCACAGCAATGTGGGTGACTCTTAAATGCCCTCTGACAACAGCCCAGCAGGCCACTCAGTCCTAGGGCAATTAGGGATGGGCAGGAAATGCTGGCCTTGCCAACAATGACAACGTCTTGTGAAAGAATAAAGACATATTGAAGTGGAACGTCAGGGAAACTGACAGACCATGTAACCAATCAGGCTTCAGGGAAACTGACAGACCATGTAACCAATCAGGCTTCAGGGAAACTGACAGACCATGTAACCAATCAGGCTTCATTAAAAGTGAAAAGTAGCAGAAATCCTAAGAGGAAAGGTTGGACAAGCTGAGTCTGTATCATAGAGTCATAGAGTCTACAGCTCGGAAAAAGGCCCTTCAGCCCATCGAGTCTGCGATGGTCAAACAAGTACCTAACTATTCTAATCCCATTTTCCAGCACTAGGCCCATAGCATTGTATGCCATGGCATCGCAAGTGCACATCCAAATACTTCTTAAATGTTTTGAGGGGTTCTGCCTCTACCACCCTTTCAGGCAGTGAGTTCCAGATTCCCACCACCCTCTGGGTGAAAAAATTCTTCCTCACATCCCCTCTAAACCTCCTGCCCCTTACCTTAAATCTATGTCCCCTGGTTATTGATCCCTCCACCAAGAGGAAAAGTTCCTTCCTGTCTACCCTATCTATGCCCCTCAAATTTTATACACCTCAATCATGTCCCCCCTCAATCTCCTCTGCTCCAGAAAAAATAACCCCAGTCTATCCAATCTCTCCTCATAACTAAAACTCTCCAGCCCAGGCAACATCCTAGTAAATCTCCTCTGCATTCTCTCTAGTACAGTCACATCCTCCCTATAATGCAGATTCCAGAACTGCACGCAATACTCTAGCTGTGGCCTAACCAGCATTTTATACAGTTCCAGCATAATCTCCCTGCTCTTATATTCTATGCCTCGGCTAATAAAGGCAAGTACCCCATATGTCTTCTTAACCACCTTATCTACCTGTCCCACTACCTTAAGGGACTGGTGGACATGCACACCAAGGTCCCTCTGATCTTTGGTATTTCCCAGGGTCCTACCATTCATCATGTATTCCTGTGCCTTGCTTGTCCTGTCCAAGTGCATCAGCTCACACTTATCCAGATTAAATTCCATTTGCCACTGATCAGCCCATCTGACCAGACTGTCTATATCCCCCTGTAATCTAAGACTATCCTCCTCATTATTTACCACTCCACCAATGTTCCTGTCATCCGCGAACTTACTGATCAACCCTCCTCCATTCAAGTCCAAATCGTTTATATATACCACAAACAGCAAGGGACCCAACACTGATCCCTGTGGAACCCCACTGGAGTTTAGAAGAATGAGAGGTGATCTTATTGAAACATATAAGACCCTGAAGGGACTTGACAGGGTGGATGCTGGGAGGCTGTTACCCCTCGGGGGGCAGACTAGAACCAGGTTTAAAAATAAGGAGTCTCACATTTAAGACCGAGATGAGGAGAAATCCTTTCTCTCAAAGGATCGTGCGTCTTTGGAACTCTCTTCCCCAGAGAGCGGCGGAGACAGGGTCATTGAATATTTTTAAGACAGAGGTGGATAGATTCTTGACTAACAAGGGGGTCAAACGTTATCGGGGATAGGTGGGAATGTGGAGTGGAGGGCACAATCAGATCAGCCATGATCGTATTAAACGGTGAAGCAGGCTAGAGGGGCTGAATGGTCTATTCCTGCTCCTGATTCATGTGTTCGTATGTAACCATTGCATCAGCTGTCACTGGAATACTGACCTTGTGCCTCACATCTGAACCACATAAAAAACCCTCAAATTTCCTGCAGTAGTGAACCTGGTGTAAATTGCATCGTTTTAGATGCCAGTCTCCCCACTGCTCATTTACTCCAGAATTTCCTGAATTTCTAAGCAGAGCTAGGTGGTCCACCGTGTCTGTGTGACTCTTTGAAAGAGTTATCCAGTTAATTCACACTCCCTATTCATTCCCCATATCTCCGCAAATCTGCCCCCTTCAACTATTTATCCAATCCCCCCTTTTGAAAGCTCTTATTGAATCCACTTCCCCCCACTTTCAGGCAGCGCCTTCCAGATCACAAGAAGTCACTGTGTAAATTCTCCTCATCTCTCTTTCTGTTTCTTTTGCCAATTCCCTTCAATCTGTGTCCCCCTGGTTACCGACCCTGCTGCCCTAGAAACAGTTTCTCCTTATTGACTCTATCAAATCCCTCATGATATCAAAAGCCTCGATTAAATCTCCCCCTTAACCTTCTCTGCTATCAGGAGAACAATCCCAGAGTTTCCAGTCTCTCCACACCTCCTCTATCCGGAGAACAATCCCAGCTGTAAGTGGCTGATTGTTTGAACCTTTTGTTTGTTGTGGTTCTTTCAGTTTGATTCAGTAAAACCCCCCCTGCCTCACGTATCGATTGCTTGGTTCATTAGTAATTAGCCTGGGGTTAATTCAAAATGCAAACTGCAGCAATTGCAAATGATGAAATGGAAAGGAATTGGAGAGGATTTTATGGTGTTGAGGGCTTTTTTCCTCATTTAGAAAAGATGGACTCACATGAAGTAGTTCAATTTATTTGGATTCACTGTTCTAGGTTGACTGATTAGATTAGAAAGGTTAAGGAAGCAGTTTAAATCCTGCCAGTTCTGTATTGGACACGGGAACTTATAAGACACCTGGCCAAAGTAATCACTCTGGCAAATAATCTTAATTAAGGATAATCATACAAACAATCCCAATGTCATTAAATTGACAGAAGAGAGGGGTTATAAACATCAGGGGAGATTGAACAAAGTGGGGCTGTTTTCTCTGGGAAAGAGAAGACTGAAGGGGATCTAACAGATCTTTCAAATTACGCAAGGCTGTGATTGGGTAAAAGTAGAGAAGATATTTCCACTTGTGACAGAGAGATCAGAGTTAGGGGCCAAGACAGTCACTGATAAATCCAGTGGGGATTCAGGGGAAGTGTCCTTACCCAGAATATGGAGCTCGTTCCCACAGGGAGCAGTTCAGGTGAAGAGGATTTCAGTTTCATCCAGATTGGAACAAACAGTTTGGACAGACAGATCAGCAGTAGTTTAGCAATTTAACTATTAAAGGTGAGGGCTTGAAAAATTCCATCAACAATGTCTCTGTAGAATCCTCCGATTCAATGGGAGGAGTGTCTACAAACATTAGTGCACTCCCTGATCCAGCTCCACAAGCATTCAGGCAAAACTCCTGCAGAACCAACTCCGATGGACTGGACACTGGAAACCACCTCCCCGTCACGTCCTGTTTTCTGAAATGGCCAACAATCTAGGGAAGGATAAAGAAAACGCTTCCTAGACACTCTGAGGCTCTCCCTGAAGTGCAGCAGCATTGACAGTAATGACAGGGAAGAGATCGCTACCCATCATTCAAGATGACAGGTTGTCCATCGAGCTGCGTCACACTGAGTCCCAACGGCTTAGTGATGAGGCAGAGCAGCAGCAGAGGAGGAAAGAAAAGGAAGCAAATCCCTCACTCCGGATCCCACTGCCTTATGGGATGTCCTGGTCCACTTGCCTGGATGAGTGCAGCTCCCACAACACAAGAAGCTCAACACCATCCAGGACAAAGCAGCCCACTTGATTGGCATCACATCCACAAACATTCACTCCCTCCACCACCGACGCACAGTCGCAGCAGTGTGTGTACCATCTACAAGATGCACTGCAGGAATTCACCAAGGCTCCTTAGACAGCACCTTCCAAACCCGCGACCACTACCATCTAGAAGGACAAGGGCAGCAGACACATGGGAACACCACCACCTGGAAGTTCCCCTCCAAGTCACTCACCATCCTGACTTGGAAATATATCGGCCGTTCCTTCACTGTCGCTGGGTCAAAATCCTGGAACTCCCTCCCTAACAGCACTGTGGGTGTACCTACACCACATGGACTGCAGCGGTTCAAGAAGGCAGCTCACCACCACCTTCTCAAGGGCAATTAGGGATGGGCAATAAATGCTGGCCCAGCCAGCAAAGCCCACATCCCATGAATTAAAAAACAAATTTTTTTCCCAACCCTAGTTGCCCTTGAGAAGGTGGTGGTGAGCTGCCTTCTTGAGCCACTGCAGTCCATGTGGTGTAGGTACACCCACAGTGCTGTTAGGGAGGGAGTTCCAGGATTTTGTCCCAGCGACAGTGAAGGAACAGTGATATATTTCCAAGTCAGGATGGTGAGTGACTTGGAGGGGAACTTCCAGGTGGTGGTGTTCCCATCTATCTGCTGGCCTTGTCGTACTAGATGGTAGTGGTCGTGGGTTTGGGATTGTTTGATGGGGACGGTGTAGAGGGAGCTTTACTCTGTATCTAACCCCGTGCTGTACCAGTCCTGGGAGTGTTTGATGGGGACAGTGTAGAGGGAGCTTTACTCTGTATCTAACCCCGTGCTGTACCTGTCCTGGGAGTGTTTGATGGGGACAGTGTAGAGGGAACTTTACTCTGTATCTAACCCCGTGCTGTACCTGTCCTGGGAGTGTTTGATGGGGACAGTGTAGAGGGAGATTTACTCTGTATCTAACCCCGTGCTGTACCTGTCCTGGGAGTGTTTGATGGGGACAGTGTAAAGGGAGTTTTACTCTGTATCTAACCCCGTGCTGTACCTGTCCTGGGAGTGTTTGATGGGGACAGTGTAAAGGGAGTTTTACTCTGTATCTAACCCCGTGCTGTACCTGTCCTGGGAGTGTTTGATGGGGACAGTGTAGAGCGAGCTTTACTCTGTATCTAACCCCGTGCTGTACCTGTCCTGGGAGTGTTTGATGGGGACAGTGTAGAGGGAGCTTTACTCTGTATCTAACCCCGTGCTGTACCTGTCCTGGGAGTGTTTGATGGGGACAGTGTAGAGGGAACTTTACTCTGTATCTAACCCCGTGCTGTACCTGTCCTGGGAGTGTTTGATGGGGTCAGTGTAGAGGGAGATTTACTCTGTATCTAACCCCGTGCTGTACCTGTCCTGGGAGTGTTTGATGGGGTCAGTGTAGAGGGAGATTTACTCTGTATCTAACTCCGTGCTGTACCTGTCCTGGGAGTGTTTGATGGGGACAGTGTAGAGCGAGCTTTACTCTGTATCTAACCCCGTGCTGTACCTGTCCTGGGAGTGTTTGATGGGGACAGTGTAGAGAGAGCTTTACTCTGTATCTAACCCCGTGCTGTACCTGTCCTGGGAGTGTTTGATGGGGACAGTGTAGAGGGAGCTTCATTCTGTATCTAACCCCGTGCTGTACCTGTCCTGGGAGTGTTTGATGGGGACAGTGTAGAGGGAGCTTTACTCTGTATCTAACCCCGTGCTGTACCTGTCCTGGGAGAGTTTGGTGCTGCCTCTAACTTTTTGAAATAACTAATATTCATTCTGATTAGTAAGTTTAAAATTCAGAAAAAAGTTCCAAGAAGCACACAGGAGCAGAAATCAGTGTCACTGTGTATATTAACAATGTGACTAATACACTTGGTGACATACAGTCATCAAAGAAATGGATCAATGATTGTGGAAGTAGTTAGTGTGGGTGGTTAGATTGCTACTTGCAAACTGATTAAAATGACATCTCAGATTCTTGACTAATCTTGTTTCTCAATCAGTTATTAACCAAAAAGAAAAGGGATCATGTCCAGGGTCAAGCTCACACTCACACACTCACACAGACACACTCACACTCACACTCACACTCACACTGGCACACACTCACACTGACACACAGACATACACACACATGCACACACACAGACACAGAGACACACACACTCGCACACACACACTGACAAATACACTGACACTCAGACTCACACGCACACTGACGCACACAATGTGTGAGTGAATGTGTGTTTGTGAGTGAGTATACATGAGAGTGTATTGTGTGAATGTGTGTGAGTGTGAGTGTGTGTGATCGTGAGTGTGACTGTGTGTGATTGTGTGTCTGTGTATGTGTGATCATGACTGTGAGTGTGTGTTTTTGTATGTGTTTGATAAGAGTGTGAGTGTGTTCTGTGTGTGTGACTATAATTGTGTGTGTGATTACAAGTGTGTGTGTGAATTTGTGTGTGTGTGTGTAATTGTGAGTGTGTGTGTGTGAATATGAACGTGAGAGTGTGTGAGTATGAGTGTGTGTGAGTGTCATTGCCAGTGTGTGTGTGTGTGATTGTAAGTGTGTGTGAGTGTGTGTGAGAGTGAGAGTGTTTGTGATTGTGAGTGTGTGTGTATGAATGTGCATGTGTGTGTGTGTTTGAGTGTGTGTGAGTGTCATTGCCAGTGTGTGTTTGTGATTGTAAGTGTGTGTGAGAATGATTGTGAGTGTCTGTGATTGTGAGTGTGTGTGTGTGAGTGTGTGTGTGTTTGTGAGTGTGTGCCTGTTTGAACATGTGTGAGTGTGTAACTGTTTTGGAGTGTGTGTGTTTGAGTGTGAGTGTGTGCGCGCGTGTATGTGTGTGTGTGAGTGTGTGTGTGTGAATATGAATGTGAGTGTGTGAGTATGAGTGTGTGTGAGTGTGAGTGTGTGCATGTGTGTGTGTGTGTGTGTGTGTGTGTGAATATGAATGTGAGAGTGTGTGAGTATGAGTGTCTGTGTCATTGCCAGTGTGTGTGATTGTAAGTGTGTGTGAGTTTGTGTCAGAGTGATTGTGAGTGTGTGTGATTGTGAGTGTGTGTGTGTGTGTATGAGTGTGTGTGTGTATGAGTGTGTGTGTGTTTGTGAGTGTGTGCCTGTTTGAGCATGTGTGAGTGTGTAACTGTTTTGGCGTGTGTGTGTTTGAGTGTGAGTGTGTGTGAGTGTGTGTGTGTGAGTGTTTGGCAGACAGTGTGAGGGTGGTGGAAGGAACTAGGTTTACAGCCGCTGTCATGGCTAAAATTGGATTGGACAGTCTGTGGGTCAGGCGCTGGACTGAATGTTTTTCCCAGTTCTCTATCCTCTATGAAAGAGGTAGGTTTCTGCAAGTAAGAGGCTGGCGTTTGTGACCAGCATTTTTAATTTCATCTTTAGCAGGTTGGAAGGATATTACAAAACTTATCTTCCAGATGTTGAATTGGGCTTTGCAGAGATGGAGATAAATCTGTCTCTTATCTTGACCGGCTTTTTATATGTGTCCTCCTGGCAGAGATTCTCCTGGAAGTTTGTGAGATGCTTCTGTTAAAGGATGAACAACCCAGAGGATAGGAGCTCATCACCCCATCACTACACCTTGGGAATTCAAGGAACATAGAAACTAGGAACAGGAGTAGGTTATTCAGCCCTTCGCGCCTGCTCCACCATTCGATATGATCATGGCTGATCCTCTATCTCAACACCATACTCCCACTCTCTTCCCAAACCCCTTGATGCCTTTAGAGTCTAGAAATCTGTCTATTTCCTTCTTAAATATATTCAGTAACTTGGCCCCCACAGCCTCTGTGGTAGAGAATTCCACAGGTTCACCACCCTCTGAGTGAAGACGTTTCTCCTCATCTCAGTCCTTAATGGCCCACCCTGTATCCTGAGACTGCGACCCCTTGTTCTAGACACCCCCCCCACCCAGCCAGAGGAAATATCATCCCTGAATCCAAAATGTCCAGCCCTGTCAGAATTATATAATGAAAGATAACTTTAAAATAAAATAATTTAAAATAAAAACTTAGATAGTCACGGTGACTGTGAAGCTGACAGATTGAAAAAAAACAACCAACTGGTTCACTTATGCCCTTTAGGGAAGGAAATCTGTCATCCTCACCCAGTCTGACCTACACGTGACTCCAGTCCCACAGCTCTCTGAAATGGCTGAGAGAGTCCCTCAGTTTATGAAAACTGTATGGTTATCTCGCGGGGGCAGCAGCTGCAAACTAAATCC
Source organism: Carcharodon carcharias (assembly GCF_017639515.1). Lineage (NCBI taxonomy): Eukaryota > Metazoa > Chordata > Chondrichthyes > Lamniformes > Lamnidae > Carcharodon > Carcharodon carcharias. Next base: position 103,217 of record NW_024470541.1, on the reverse strand, counting down.
CAACATCCCTCAGACTAAGGATCACTGAGAAAAGAGAAGATTTTCAATAAATTTAAAACTTATCTCAGTGAAGCATAAAATGGCCAAAGATGAGGGACTTCTGTTGTCTGTCTACATGGTCTGTCCATGGAAATTAACAGAGCAATTTATTAATGTCTGTAAGAAACAGTCAGTCTACTGCAGAGAAAATGATTTACTCCAAAATGAACTACTTGGGCTGTGTGTCTGTGCCTTGTTGCTGGTATTGAGGAAGGTCAGTTATTGTCCACCTCCCAATGCTGGCTGGCAATTGTCAACATCGGCCCAAGGAGGGTGATGGGGATTTGGACTAATGTCCAAACTCCATGACAATGAGTGACAGTGCAGCACTCCGTCAGTACTGACCCTCCGACAGTGCAGCACTCCCTCAGTACTGACCCTCTGACAGTGCAGCACTCCCTCAGTACTGACCCTCTGACAGTGCAGCACTCCCTCAGTACTGACCCTCTGACAGTGCAGCACTCCCTCAGTACTGACCCTCTGATAGTGCAGCGCTCCCTCAGTACTGACCCTCTGACAGTGCAGCACTCCCTCAGTACTGACCCTCTGACAGTGCAGCACTCCCTCAGTACTGACCCTCTGACAGTGCAGCACTCCCTCAGTACTGACCCTCTGACATTGCAGTTCTCCCTCAGTACTGACTCTTTGACAGTGCAGCATTCCCTCAGTGCTGACCCTCTGACAGTGCAGCACTCCCTCAGTACTGACCCTCTGATAGTGCAGCACTCCCTCAGTACTGACCCTCTGACAGTGCAGCACTCCCTCAGTACTGACCCTCTGACAGTGTGGCACTCCCTCAGTCGTGCACATGGACTGCCTGCCTGGACTAAACTGTCAGACAGGAGGGTTTCACTACTTCAGCTATGCAGGCACACGTCATGATAAGACTCGCAATGTCAGGCTTTGGATCAGTTGAAGCAATGTCTGTTTGTGGCAATGGTACAAGCTGTGGTGGAGCACCAACATTACCGTATAGCCAATTCCCAACTTCAACAGAGTAAAGCTGAGTGAGTCTGGACATCGAGCAATTGGCATCTAGGGGTAGAGATGTTCTGGATAACTCTCACACACCTGGGACCAAATCATATTGCACAGAGGGCTTACCCGCTTGGCAGTGGAGCACCCCTTCTGAAATTGTGAGTGCAGTTTCTGCCGTCTGTGTTCCTACCTCTCACTGTGATAAACATCGGCTCAGATACAAGATGGTTAACTTCCTGCTGAGCAATGAAAAACCTTCTGAACCTTTTTAGTAAAAACAAGAATAATTTTCTCTGGAATGTGAGTCGGAGACGGGGTAATAGCTGTGATGCAGCTGAGGAGCTATTTATTCTTTGATCCTGCCACCTTCTGCTTTTCTCAAACTGGTATTTAATTTGGAGAAAAACACTGTCAAGTCTGGCAGTGTGTTTGATGAGTTGAGTGAGTGCTGTCCTGAGTACTGATGAGAGAGACAGAAAGGCCCGCATTTATACCACGCTTCATCGAAACATCAGAGACTCACAATCATGGCGACCCACAATCAATAAAAATCATCTCTGCATCTACCAGGATGAAAGAACCTGCCATTATATCGCGCCTCTCCTCTCCACAGCTCCCACCTTTTATGTTCATTCAGTGGCAAGGGTGACATTTATTGAGCATCCCTCAGGCCCGGCGATGTTTTGATAAAACTGAGAGTCTCGTCCGGCCATTTAAGAGTCGACCCCATTGCTGTGGGTCTGGAGTCACGTGTAGGCCAGACCAGGTAAGGATGCCAGATTTCCCTCCCTAAAGGGCATTAGCGACCCAGATGGGTTTTTACAACAATCAAACAGCTTCATAGTCACGCTCACCGAGAGCAGTTTTATACTTCCAGAATTTTTAAAAAGAATTTAATTTTTTGACCAAGCCGATAGCAATTTGGATTCAGGCTTTGTGGATTTAGTCCAGGCCTCGGAGTGACTCGTGCAGTGAGATAACCGCAAAGCGATTCACAGCCACTGAAGTTCTTTTCGAAGCCTGGCCCTGTTGTAATGTAAGAAACAGGACAATGCAATTTGTGCACAGCAAGATCCCACAAAATGCAAGAATCAAATCATCGGTTTTAGTGACGTTTATTGTGGGATAAATATTGCTCAAGACACCAGGGACAAACCCCTGCTCTGCACTGAAATAGTGGCTTTGAGATCATTTACATCCACCTGGGATGGAAGGCAGCACCTCATGTTTACCATGCAAAAGACAGCGCTCCCCCAGTACTGACCCTCTAAGAGTGCAGCACTCCCTCAGTACTGACCCGCTGACAGTGCAGCACACCCTCAGTACTGACCCTCTGACAGTGCGGCACTGCTTCAGTACTGACCCCCTGACAGTGCAGCACACCCTCAGTACTGACCCTCTGACAGTGCTGCACTCCCTCAGAACTGACCCTCTGACAGTGCAGCACACCCTCAGTACTGACCATCTGACAGTGCAGCACTCCCTCAGTACTGACCCTCTGACAGTGCAGCACTCCCTCAGTACTGATCCTCTGACAGTGTGACATTCCCTCAGTATTGACCCTCTGACAATGCAGCTCTCCCTCAGTACTGAACCTCTGACAGTGCAGCACTCCCTCAGTACTGACCCTCTGACAGTGCAGCACTCCCTCAGTACTGACCCTCTGACAGTGCATCACTCCCTCAGTACTGACCCTTCGGCAGTGCAGCACTACCTCAGTACTGAACATCTGACAGTGCAGCACACCCTCAGTACTGACCCTCTGACAGTGCAGCACTTCCTCAGTACTGACCCTCTGACAGTGCAGCACTCCCTCAGCATTGACCCTCTGATAGTCCAGCACTCCCTCAGTACTGCCACTCTGACAGTGCTGCACTCCCTCAGTATTGACCCTCTGACAGTGCAGCACTCCCTCAGTACTGATCCTCTGACAGTGCGGCACTGCTTCAGTACTGACCCCCTGACAGTGCAGCACACCCTCAGTACTGACCCTCTGACAGTGCTGCACTCCCTCAGTACTGACCATCTGACAGTGCAGCACACCCTCAGTACTGACCATCTGACAGTGCAGCAATCCCTCAGTACTGACCCTCTGACAGTGCAGCACACCCTCAGTACTGACCATCTGACAGTGCAGCACTCCCTCAGTACTGATCCTCTGACAGTGTGACATTCCCTCAGTACTGACCTTCTGACAGTGCTGCACTCCCTCAGTACGGATCCTCTGACAGTGCTGCACTCCCTCAGTACTGACCCTCTGACAGTGCAGCACTCCCTCAGTAATGACCCTCTGACAGTGCAGCACTCCCTCAGTACTGACCCTCTGACAGTGCAGCACTCCCTTTGTACTGTCCCTCTGACAGTGCGGCACTCCCTCAGTACTGACCCTCTGACAGTGCAGCACTCCCTCAGTAATGACCCTCTGACAGTGCAGCACGCCCTCAGTACTGACCCTCTGACAGTGCAGCACTCCCTTTGTACTGTCCCTATGACAGTGCGGCACTCCCTCAGTACTGACACTCTGACAGTGCGGCACTCCCTCAGTACTGAACCTCTGACAGTGCAGCACACCCTCAGTACTGACCCTCCGACAGTGCAGCACTCCCTCAGTACTGACACTCTGACAATGCTGCACTCCCTCAGTATTGACCCTCTGACAGTGCAGCACTCCCTCAGTACTGTCCCTCTGACAGTGCAGCACTCCCTCAGTACTGTCCCTCTGACAGTGCGGCACTCCCTCAGTACTGACCCTCTGATAGTGCAGCACTCCCTCAGTACTGACCCTCTGACAGTGCGGCACTCCTTCAGTACTGACCCTCTGACAGTGCGGCACTCCCTCAGTACTGACCCTCTGACAGTGCAGCACTCCCTCAGTACTGACCCTCTGACAGTGCGGCACTCCTTCAGTACTGACCCTCTGACAGTGCGGCACTCCCTCAGTACTGACCCTCTGACAGTGCTGCACTCCCTCAGTACGGATCCTCTTAAAGTGCAGCACTCCCTCAGTACTGATCCTCTGACAGTGTGACACTCCCTCAGTACTGACCCTCTGACAGTGCAGCACTCCCTCAGTCATGACCCTCTGACAGTGCAGCACTCCGTCAGTACTGACCCTCTGACAATGCAGCACTCCCTCAGTACTGACCCTCTGATAATGCAGCTCTCCCTCAGTACTGACCCTCTGACAGTGCAGCACTCCCTCAGTCATGACCCTCTGATAATGCAGCTCTCCCTCAGTACTGACCCTCTGACAGTGCAGCACTCCCTCAGTACTGACCCTCTGACAGTGCGGCATTCCCTCAGTACTGACCCTCTGACAGTGCGGCACTCCTTCAGTACTGACCCTCTGACAGTGCAGCACTCCCTCATTACTGACCCTCTGACTGTGTGACACTCCCTCAGTACTGACCCTCTGACAGTGCTACACTCCCTCAGTACGGATCCTCTTAAAGTGCAGCACTCCCTCAGTACTGATCCTCTGACAGTGTGACACTCCCTCAGTACTGACCTTCTGACAGTGCTGCACTCCCTCAGTACTGACCCTCTGACAGTGCAGCACTCTCTCAGTACTGATCCTCTGACATTGCAGCACTCCCTCAGTACTGACCCTCTGACAGTGCAGCACTCCCTCAGTCATGACCCTCTGACAGTGCAGCACTCCGTCAGTACTGACCCTCTGACAATGCAGCACTCCCTCAGTACTGACCCTCTGATAATGCAGCTCTCCCTCAGTACTGACCCTCTGACAGTGTAGCGCTCCCTGAGTCATGACCCTCTGATAATGCAGCTCTCCCTCAGTACTGACCCTCTGACAGTGTAGCACTCCCTCAGTACTGACCCTCTGACAGTGCGGCATTCCCTCAGTACTGACCCTCTGACAGTGCGGCACTCCTTCAGTACTGACCCTCTGACCGTGTGACACTCCCTCAGTACTGACCCTCTGACAGTGCTGCACTCCCTCAGTACGGATCCTCTTAAAGTGCAGCACTCCCTCAGTACTGACCCTCTGACAGTGTGACACTCCCTCAGTACTGATCCTCTGACAGTGTGACACTCCCTCAGTACTGACCCTCTGACTGTATGACACTCCCTCAGTACTGACCTTCTGACAGTGCTGCACTCCCTCAGTACGGATCCTCTTAAAGTGCAGCACTCCCTCAGTACTGACCCTCTGACAGTGTAGCACTCCCTCAGTACTGACCCTCTGACAGTGCGGCATTCCCTCAGTACTGACCCTCTGACAGTGCGGCACTCCTTCAGTACTGACCCTCTGACCGTGTGACACTCCCTCAGTACTGACCCTCTGACAGTGCTGCACTCCCTCAGTACGGATCCTCTTAAAGTGCAGCACTCCCTCAGTACTGACCCTCTGACAGTGTGACACTCCCTCAGTACTGATCCTCTGACAGTGTGACACTCCCTCAGTACTGACCCTCTGACTGTATGACACTCCCTCAGTACTGACCTTCTGACAGTGCTGCACTCCCTCAGTACGGATCCTCTTAAAGTGCAGCACTCCCTCAGTACTGACCCTCTGACAGTGCAGCACTCCCTCAGTACTGATCCTCTGACAGTGTGACACTCCCTCAGTACTGACCTTCTGACAGTGCAGCACTCCCTCAGTACTGATCCTCTGACATTGCAGCACTCCCTCAGTACTGCCCCTCTGACAGTGCAGCACTCCCTCAGTACTGACCCTCTGACAGTGCAGCACTCCCTCAGTACTGACCCTCTGACAGTGCAGCACTCCCTCAGTACTGACCCTCTGACAGTGCAGCACTCCCTCAGTACTGACTTTCTGAATGTGCAGCACTCCCTCAGTACTAACCCTCTGACAGTGCAGCACTCCCTCAGTACCGACCCTCTGACAGTGCAGCACTCCCTCAGTACCGACCCTCTGACAGTGCAACACTCCCCCATGTACACTCTCCCCTATCTACCGACTGACTTGCTGGGCACAGCCCAGGCGACGGGGACGTGGAGGGTGATGGAGAGGGGCTGGGATAATGGGAGAATTTAACCTGCAACCTCCTGACATCCCTGGGGTAGACACAGACATCTCAATATCAGAGCAGAACCTTGGAGAGGGGAGCGAGGAGCTCCTTGTATCTGCCCTTCACATCCCGACTTCCTCCTGTGCCTGCATCACCTCTCCAATCTCTTCCAAACAGACTGAGCCAACAATTTATATTTCTATACCGCCTTTAACATCGTAAAACATCCCAAGCCGCTAAATCTGACATCAATCTGTGGAGGGAGATATTAGCACAAATGAGCAAAACCTTGGCCCAGGATTTCTGTAGGGTCTGGCACATGTAGGATTATTGTGGGACTGAGTCCAGTACCACCCACATAATGATGTAAGAGCACATAAGCCGCACCCTGAGTCAGTCTCGTGTTGGACTGAGGCGTGTGTACCAGCAAGTATGGAGATATCTCCTAGCTTGTACCCTTTACTGTATATGTGTACATAGTTCTAGTAGTTAATAAAGACTTACAGTTAACCTATGTATCACTACGAAGACTTCTTCAGACCTACTGAACTTTAACCAATAACTTACAATAATTTCAAGGAGTGAATTAAAGGAGGAGAGAGGTCGAGAGATGAAGAGGTTCAGGGAGGGAGTCTCCAAGCCTGAGACCTACACTGATAACCCTCTGGGAACTGATTGGTGTTGGCCAGAAACAGGAACTAGTGTTTATGAATTTGTTGATAGTTTTACAACAGCACAATTTCATTTTCCAACTTCAATTCACCAACCCCGCCCCCCACTCACCTTTTTACCACAAATCAAGTTCACCTCTAATTCACCCTTGTGGACAGTGGGTGTTCACCCTGAGCTCCCCTCCCCAGTCCTGTCCAGTAGGAGCAGGACCACTGGCTGATTCTCATTACCCTGGGGGAATCTGGCCAGACAACTCCCCGACCGACAGGGACTGTAGGATTCACACAGTCACCCTGCACCCCCCCGCCCCCCCATCCCTGTGCTCAGGCCCTTGTGGTAGGGACTAGGGAGCAAGTGAATGAGACCCAGGTTGGGAGGTGGGGGTTTGGTCTGGGCTTCTCTGCTCAATATCCACACCGAGAGTTAAAATTGAATCCATAAAATGCCTTCACTGACAGGAGCAGCTGCTGATCCCCATTCCACAGGTTCGGACTGTCCTAGTGTCCATCGCAAGTGATTTGGGTTTCAAATTTCCAGTTGAACGCTCGGGGCGAGTTCCTGAATTTTAGCTAAATTTCACTGTCCGACCCTTAACCCCTTCCATAAATCAGAACAGAAAATGCTGGAAAAGCTCAGCAGGTCTGGCAGCCTCTTCAGCTTGGTCTCTTTCCATATCGGATTTCCAGCGTCTGCAATGTTTTACTTTTATCTCCCTGTCCATTTCCTGTTATTTATGGATTAATAAAACCTGCAAAGTAACAATTCCATCGACATCAGGAATCAGGATCCAGGGGAAGAGCTGACAAATTCATCACTGACAAAACACGACCCACACACACCCCCAAAACACGGCCCACACACACACCCCCCAAAACACAGCCCACACACACACCCCCAAAACACAGCCCACACACACCCCCCCAAACACGGCTCACACACCCCCTAAAACACAGCCCACACACACCCCCCAAAACACAGCCCACACACACCCCCCAAAACACAGCCCACACACCCCCCCAAACACAGCCCACACACACCCCCAAAACAAGGCCCACACACACCCCCCAAAACACAGCCCACACACCCCCCCAAAACACAGCCAACACACACCACCCCCAAAACACGGCCCACACACACTCCCCAAAACACAGCCCACACACACCCCCAAAACACAGCCCACACACACACCCCCAAAATACAGCCCACACACACCCCCCCAAACACGGCTCACACCCCCCCCAAAACACAGCCCACACACACTCCCCAAAACACAGCCCACACACACCCCCCCAAAACACAGCCCACACACACCCCCCCAAAATACAGCCCCCACACACCCCCGCAAAACACAGCCCACACACACACCCCCAAAATACAGCCCACACACACCCCCCAAAACACGGCCCACACACACACCCCAAAACACGGCCCACACACACAACCCAAAACACGGCCCACACACCCCCAAAACACAGCCCACACACACCCCCAAAATACAGCCCACACATCCCCCAAATCAATTGTTGTAAAAACCCATCTGGGTCACTAATGTCCTTTAAGGAAGGAAATCTGCTGTCCTTACCTGGTCTGGCCTACATGTGACTCCAGACCCACAGCAATGGGGTTGACTCTGAAATGCCCTCTGGAATGGCCCAGCAAGACACTAAAAAGTCTAAAACGAATGAAACCGGACGGACCACCCGGCATCAACGAAGGCACCGGAAACAACAACGGCAAACTCAGACTTGTAAACCCTGCAAAGTCCACCTTACTAACATCTGGGGGCGAGTGCCAAAATTGGGAGAGCGTCTCACAGACTAGTCAAGCAACAGCCTGACATAGTCATCCTCACGGAATCATACCTTACAGATAATGTCCCAGACACCACCATCACCATCCCTGGGTATTTCCTGTCCCACCAGCAGGACAGACCCAGCAGAGGTGGGGACACTGTGGTATACAGTCGGGAGGGAGTTGCCCTGGGAGTCCTCAACATCGACTTTGGACCCCATGAAGTCTCATGGCATCAGGTCAAACATGGGCAAGGAAACCTCCTGCTGATTACCACGTACCGCCCTCCCTCAGCTGATGAATCAGTGCTCCTCCATGTTGAACACCACTTGGAGGAAGCACTGAGGGTGGTAAGAATGCAGAATGTACACTGGGTGGGGGACTTCAATGTCCATCACCAAGAGTGTCTCGGTAGCACCACTACTGACCAAGCTGGCTGAGTCCTAAAGGACATAGCTGCTAGACTGGGTCTGCAGCAGGTGCTGAGGGAACCAACAAGAGGAAAAAACATACTTGACCTCATCCTCCCCAACCTACCTGCCGGAGATGCATCTATCCATGACAGTATCAGTAGGAGTGACCACCGCACAGTCATTGTGGAGACAAAGTCCCACCTTCACATTGAGGATACCCTTCATTGTGCTAAATGGGATAGATTTCAAACAGGTCTAGCAACTCAAGACTGGGCATCCATGAGGTGCTGTGGGCCATCAGCAGCAGCAGAATCGTACTCCAACACAATCTGTAACCTCATGGCCCAGCATATCCCCCACTCTACCATTACCATCAAGCCAGGGGATCAACCCTGGTTCAATGAAGAGTGCAGGAGGACATGCCAGGAGCAGCACCAGGCATACCTAAAAATGAGGTGTCACCTGGTGAAACTATAACACAGGACAACTTGCATGTCTAACAGCATAAGCAACAAGTGATAGACAGAGCTAAGTGATACCACAACCAACGGATCAGATCTAAGCTCTGCAGTCCATAGAATCATAGAACGTTAGAAAAGTTACAGCACAGAAGGAGGCCATTCATCCCATCTTGTTCATGCCAGCCCAAGGACACCCAGATGCCCTTTCTAATCCCACCTTCCTGCACCCGGCCCATAGCCCTGCAGCTTACAGCACTTAAGATGCAGATCCAGGTACTTTTTAAAAGAGTTTAGAGTTTCTGCCTCTACCACCAACTTGGGCAGCGAATTCCAGACACTCACTACCCTCCGCGTAAAAAAATTTCTTCCTCATGTACCCCCCTACACCTTCTGCCACTTATCTTGAATCTGTGTCCCCTGGTTCTAGAATTCTCCATCAAGGGAAACAATTTGATCCTGTCCACTCTATCGATTCCCCTCATAATTTTGTACACTTCAATCAAGTCACCTCTCAGCCTTCTTTGTTCCAAGGAAAATAACCCCAACCTATCCAATCTCTCCTCGTAGCTACACTTTTCTAACCCTGGCAACATTCTTGTAAACCTCCCCTGCACTCTCTCCACAGCTATTACGTCCTTCCTGTAATGTGGTGACCAGAACTGCAGACAATACTCCAGTTGTGGCCTCACCAGTGTTTTATACAATTCCAACATTATATCCTTACTTTTATATTCTATACCTCTGCCAATGAAGGAGAGCATTCCATATGCCTTCTTTACAACCTTGTCTACTTGAACTGCTGCCTTCAGGGATCTGTGTACTTGTACGCCAAGAGCTCTCACTTCATCTACCCCTCTTAGTATATTCCCATTTATTGTGTAATCCCTGTAACTGTTTGACCTCCCTAAATGTATGACCTCACACTTCTCTATGTTAAAATCCATCTGCCACTTTACCGCCCACTCCACCAACCCATCTATATCGTTTTGGAGATTATGACTATCCTCTACACTATCCACTACTCGGCCAATCTTTGTGTCATCTGCAAATTTCCCAATCGTGCTCCCCATGTTCACATCCAAATCATTAATATATAACACAAACAGCAAGGGTTCCAACACTGAGCCCTGTGGAACACCACTCGAGAGAACTTTCCATTCGCAAGGGCATGCATCAACCATTACTCCTCTTTCCTGTTACAAAGCCAACCTGTTATCCAGTTTGCCACATTACCCTGAATCCCATGGGCTTTTACTTTCCTGACCAATCTGCCATGTGGGATCTTGTCAAATGCCTTGCTAAAATCCATGTACACAACATCCACTGCACTACCTTCATCAACCCTTCTTGTCACTTCCTCAAAGAATTCAATCAAATTTGTGAGGCAAGACCTTCCTTTAACAAATCCATGCTGACCATCCCTGACTAGTCCATGCCTTTTCACATGACAGTTAATCCTATCTCAGGATTGATTCTACTAATTTGCTCACCACCAATGTAAGACTAACTGGCCTATAATTGTTTGGCATTTCCTTTGATCCCTTTTTAAACAATGGAACTACGTTTGCATTTCTCCAGTACTCCGGTACCTCCCCTGTATCTAGTGAAGATTGGAAAATCATCCTCAGAGCATCTGCTATCTCCTCCCTGACTTCTTTCAGCAGCCTCGGAAACAATCCATCTGGCCCTGGTGACTTATCAACTTTCAAGGATTTCAACCCTTCGAGTACTTAATCTCTCTTTATGACTATTCTGTCCAATATCTCGCAGTGTTCCTCCTGGACTATATCTACATCCTCCCTTTCCTTTGTAAACACGGAGACAAAATATTCATTCAAAACCCTTCCCACAGCCTCTGCATCTACACACAAGTTTCCATCTTCATTTCTGATAGGTCCCACTTTTTCCTTAACTAACCTTTTAGCATTAATGTATTGGTAAAACATCTTTGGGTTATCTTTAACTTTACTTGCTAATCTTTTTTCATGCCCTCTCTTTGATTTCCTTATTTCCTTTTTTACTTGGTCCCTGCACTTCCTATATTCGTCTAGGCTCTCTGCAGTGCTTAGTTCTTTGTGCCTGTCGTACGCTTTCTTTTTCTGTTTGATCTTCCTCTGTATCCCTCTAGACAACCAGGAGGTTCTAGATTTGGCAGTACCACTCTTATTTTTGTAGGGGACATGTCTACTTTGTACAATTAGGATCTCACTTTTTAGTGCTTCCCACTGGTTTTCCACTGTTTTATCCTCCAGCAGTGCTGTCCAGTCCACCTCAGCCAAGTCCCTTCTCATTTCTGCAAAATTTGCCTTCCCCCAGTTCAAGGCTTTTACTCCTGTCTTATCTCTGTCCTTTTCCATGGTAATGCTAAATCTAACTGAATTGTGATCACTGTCCCCGATATGGTCACCAACTGTCACTTCACCCACTTGCCCTTCTCTGTTCTCCAAGACAAGGTCTAGAATTGCATCTCCTCTCATTGGGTTTGTCACTAATTGGTTGAAAAAATTTTCCTGAACGCACTGCATGAATTTTTCTCCCTCAGTGCCCCTTATGTTGTTTCAATCCCAGTTGATATTAGGATAGTTGAAGTCTCCGACTATTATTGCCCACTTGTTCTTACAAGCAGAAATTTGCCTACATATTTGTTCTTCTATCTCCCTTTCACTATTTGGGGGTCTGTAGTATACTCCCAATAGTGTGACTGCCACTTTTTTATTTCTAAACTCAATCCGTAAAGCCTCATTTGTTGACCTATTTAGCATATCATCCCTTCTCACAACTGGAATTGATTCTTTAACCATTAGTGCTACCCTCCCCTCCTTTTTTATCTCCTACTCAATCGTGTCTGAAGACTCTGTAACCAGGGATATTAAGCTGCCAGTTTTGTCCCTCCTTTAGCCAGGTCTCCATTATAGCAATGACATCCTGCTGCTATGTGTCTACCTGTACCCTTAACTCCTCTACCTTGTTTGTAATATTCCTTGCATTGAAGTATAAACAGCTTAACCCTGTCAATTTCCCTTGCTGGACACTTTTTAAACTTTGCTTCTCCTGTAACTCCATGTGTATCACAACGTCCCTAGTTAATGTTCTACCTCCATTTTTCTGATGAGTCTGACCTATCTGATCCTACTCCTGGGATCCCAACCCCCTGCCACACTAGTTTAAATACTCCCCAGCAGAACTAGCAAAAGCCCCCGCAAGGACACTGGTCCCAGCTCTGCCTGGGTGCAGCCTGTCTGATTTATACAGGTCCCACCTTCCCCAGAACCGGTCCCAGTGCCTCAAGAATCTGAATCCCTCCTGGCTACACCATCTCTCCAGCCACCTGTTCATTTGGTCACTAGCACGTGGAACTGGGAGTAATCCTGAGGTTACTACATTTGAGGTCTTGCATTTTAATTTATCTCCTAACTTCCTGTACTGAGCTTGCAGGTCCTCATCCCTTAATTTACCTGTGTCGTTGGTACCAATGTGTACCACGACCACTGGCTGTTACCTTCCTTCCCCAGAATGTCCTGCAGCTGCTCCGTGACATCCTGGACCCTGGCACCAGGGAGGCAACATACCATCCTTGATTTACGTTTGCGGTCACAGAAGCGTCTGTCTGTGCCCCTAACTATTGAGTCCCCTATCACTACAGCCCTGCCACTTGTTTTCCTCCCACCACTCTGAGCAGCAGAGACACCCACGGTGCCTTGAACTTGGCTGTTGCTGCTTTCCCCTGAGAGGCCATCCCCCACCAACAGTGTCCAAAGTGGTTTCTCTGTTAGAGAGCCACATCCAGTAGTGAATGGTGGTAGGGGATGCAATTGGAGGTGGTGGTGTTGTGGTAGTGTTGCTGGAATTAGTAATCTTGAGGCCCAGGCTGATTCCTTGTGGGCTACAGATTCAAATCCCACCACAGCAACTGGTGGAATTTGAAGTAAATCTGTGGAAGAGGTTTCTGGTGGACTGGGTGTGAGTGAGGAGCTGGTCACTGCCATATTAGGTGGGAGGCCTCTGGGAGATTGAGTTCATATTGAAATTTTTAAACGAAGAAAGATAAAGATTGGTGTCAACGTGAGCTGGGAGGTGTTTACGAATTGTAAAAAAAAATGTTATTTATTTAATAAAACCTTCAGGAGACCTCATTCTGCCCGTGGATGAGGTTCCCTGAAAATTGGGAAGGCCTCTCTTGCCCCCCCGCCAGCCCCTGTTAATTATCTAAATGAGTTTCCGAATGGCCTTAACGGGCCTTTGACAGCTCGGCGGGTGCACAGTCGCCTTCAGTGCAAGTCCAGCCGAACGAAAGATTGGAACGACACGTGGTGACACTGGGACACACACCCAACATCGCCTCGCATCAGTTTACACATCGGCATGCGGGACCCACCCTCACTCACTGACACTGAAATTCTGACCCTGGAATTAAAAGCTAATCTCAGTAATGGTGACCATGAAACTCTCATCGACTGTCATAAAACCCATCTGGGTCACTAATATCCTTTAGGGAAGGAAATCTGACATCCTTACCCAGTCTGGCCTACATGTGACTCCAGACCCACAGCAATGGGGTTGACTCTTAACTGCCCCAGAGAGGTCAGTTCAAGGACAATTAGGGATTCAAAGAATAAAGAGGTGGAGGCTTCCAAAAATATCAGTGATGGGGGGGGTGCACAGCACATCAGGGCAAAAGATAAGGCTGAAAAAATTGCTTTATATTCTTCAGCTAGAAGTGCCGAGTGGATGATCCATCTCTGCCTCCTCCGGAGGTCCCCAGCATCACAGATGCCAGCCTTTAGCCAATTCGATTCACTCCACGTGATATCAAGAAACAGCTGGAGGCACTGGATACCGCAAAGGCTATGGGCCCTGACAATATTCCAGCAATAGTACCGAAGACTTGTGCTCCAGAACTTGTTGCGCCCCTAGCCAAGCTGTTCCAGTACAGCTACAACACTGGCACTTACCCAGCTATGTGGAAAATTGCCCAGGTATGTTATGTACATAAGAAGCAGGACAAATCCAACCCGGCCAATTACCGCTCCATCAATCTACTCTCAATCATCAGTAAAGTAATGGAAGGGGGCATCAACAGTACTATCAAGCAGCACTTGCTTAGTAATAACCTGCTCACTGATGCTCAGTTTGGGTTCCGCCAGGGCCACTCAGCTCCTGACCTCATTACAGCCTTGGTCCAAACATGGACAAAAGAGCTGAACTCCTGAGGTGAGGTGAGAGTGACTGCCCTTGACATTAAGGCAGCATTTGACTGAGTGCGTCATTTTTCTTTATTCTGTAATGGGATGTGAGTGTCGCTGTTAGGGAGGGAGTTCAAGGATTTTGACCCAGCGACAGTGAAGGAACGGCGATATATTTCCAAGTCAGGATGGTGAGTGACTTAGAGGGAAATTTGCAGGTGGTGGTGTTCCCATCTATCTGCTGCCCTTGTCCTTCTAGATGGTAGTGCTCATGGGTTTGGAAGATGCTGTCAAAGGAGCCTTAGTGAATTCCTGCAGTGCATCTTGTAGATGGTACACACTGCTGCTACTGTGCGTCGGTGGTGGAGGGAGTGAATGTTTGTGGATGGGGTGCCAATCCAGTGGGCTGCTTTGTCCTGGATGGTGTCGAGCTTCTTGAGTGTTGTGGGAGCTGCACTCATCCAGGCAAGTGAGGAGTATTCCATCACACCCCTGACTTGTGCCTTGTAGATGGTGGACAGGCTTTGGGGAGTCAGGAGGGGAATTACTCATCGCAGGATTCCTAGCCTCTGACTTGTTCTTGTAGCCACAGTATTTATATGGCTAGTCCAGTTCAGTTTCTGGTCAATGGTAACCCCCAGGATGTTAATAGTGGCGGATTCAGTGATGGTAATGCCATTGAACATCGAGGGGCGATGGTTGGATTCTCTCTTGTTGGAGATGGTCATTGCCTGACACGTGTGTGGTGCGAATGTTAGTTGCCAATTGTCAGCCTAAGACTGGATATTGTCCAGGTCTTGCTGCATTTGGACATGGACTGCTTCAGTATCTGAGGAGTCATGAATGGTGCTGAACATTGTGCAATTATCAGTGAACATCCCCACTTCTGACCTTATGACGGAAGGAAGGTCATTGATGAAGCAGCTGAAGATGGTTGGGCCGAGGACACTACTCTGAGGAACTCCTGCAGTGATGTCCTGGAGCTGGGTTGACTGACCTCCAACAACCACAACCATCTTCCTTTGTGCTAGGTATGACTCCAACTAGCGGAGAGTTTTCCCCCTGACCCCACAAGTGGAAACATCATCCCAGTAACTACCCCATCGAGTGCCCTCAGGATTTTACATGTTGCCGGCAAGTTTCTGGGGGTCAGACATGTAAAGGCTGCTACTTCTGCTGTGAAAGGTTTTGTCTGTGTGTACTGGGTAATTGTTGAGTATCCTGGACAAGGGTATCAGCCAGAGTCTGCTCTTTACCCTGTATCTACTCCATGGTGGTGTTGTATCGCATGAGTCGAAGTTGGAATCACTGAATCCTGGGTGGCATCTTCATGATTTCTCTTATGTTTAACAACGTTACTAATGACTTGTGATTGGTTTCAGTCTTAAAGTGGAGGCCCAGCACATAGTCAGAGAATTTCTCCAAGTTGCTGCAAGGGTTTCCTTTCTGATCACAGTATAGTGATGTTCAGTCTTGGACAATGACCTAGACATAGCAAACAGATCTCCTTTTGCCATCAGTTTGGGCTTGAATCTGATTCTGCTCCCAATCCTGCTGCAGGTGCATTGGCTGGAACACTCATGGGAAACTCTGGCTCGTAGTGGGCTGGGACCTTTGAGGATGTTAACATCCTTTTTAATATGCTCAAATGACAGCTGCTGTTGCACAGTCCAGCTCTTCACCTACTCCTGTTCCGAAAGATGTCCCAGGGGTTCATTTATCTGGGCTGAAATGTGCCTAGTTGGTTAACCCTGGCCATAAACCTTTGGAGATCTGTAACATTGCTAGGTGGTGGAAATTCCCTTATTAACTTTGTTTTTGAGGGTCCACAGTGACCCCGGCTGCTTGTAAACTGTCCCCTAGGAACTTTACTGTGGGCCTAGAAAACTCACATTTGTCAGTGGGTGTGAAGTCAGTGTCTGACAGTGCGAGGAAGATCTCCCTGACCTGTTTGTCCTGTTCCTGTTTCATTGGCCCATGGATCTAGATATTGTCCACATGACAGGTAACTCAGTGCCCTGAAATATGTTGGACATTGCCCTTTGGAATAATTCAGGTGTTGACATGATGTTGAATGGCAGATGGTTAAAGCAGTGCTCTCTGAAGGGCATTTTAAAATTAGTTAAGAGCTCTAACTTTTGTTCCAATGGCAGCTGCCAAAACTCATTGTTGATGTCACATTTGGTGAAGATGGTGCTCCTGGCAATCTTTACCAAATGCTCATCCACCAACACCATCGGATGTATTTTTCTTTGAATGGCCTTGTTGAGAGGCCAGGTACAAATGGAGATTAGGGACCAGAGCCACACCAGTTAACTACCCGAATGGTTTAGTGAAATAACCCCTTGTTGTAGCTTGGCCTGATCTCACTCCAGACCCTTTTCAGAAGTGGGTGTGGGAGGTTCCTTGGCATGAATAGAGAAAGGGATGTAATGTGATACACAGTCTTCAGCTAACCCTACCCAAGCATACACATATAAACATATAAGATCCTGAGGGGACTGGGCAGAGGATGTTGCCTCTTGTGGTGGAGATTGAACTCGGGGACACAGTTTAAGAGTAAGAGGTCTGGTTTTTAGGGCAGAGATGAGGAGAATTTCTTTCTCTCTGAGAGTCATTAGAATGTGGAATTCTCTCCTGCAGGAAGCAGTGGAGGCTGGGACATTGGATTTATTCAAGGCTGAGTTAGGCAGATTCTTGATAGACAAGGGAGTCGAGGCTTATTAGGGAGCAGATGGCAAAGTGGAGTTGAGACCACAGCCAGATCAGCCATGATTGTATCGAATGGTAGACCAAGCTCGAGGGGATGAATGGTCCATGCCTGCTCCTATGTCCCTATGTTCCCAAACCTGTAAAGAGTGTGGGAAATTTCCTCCTAAATTCATTTTCTGGTGTTAGAAGCAACTTTGGAGATGTGCAGCTTTTCTGCTCAACCAGTATGTTTGATTCTTGGTAACATACAATATTTTGGGAATTACTCCATCTTTACATCCTAGTGTCGTCTCTCGCTGGCTTTGAACATTTAACCTGTATCCACCCCCCCAACCAGGACCTTGGGGTTGAATAGAAGATGATTGTTGTGTCATTTCTTTCAGCTGTGAGACTCTGTCAGATAACACTGAAACACCAGCTCCTGTGTCTAGCTTAAATTCAGTCAGGTGGCCATTGCCCTCAGTGTCAGCACTCCAAAGCTGTTTTTTATTTTCCTTTATTTTGCCCAGGAAGGTGCTTCTCTGGTTGCCGAGGTGTGGGATTCCTTTAACAGATTTCTCCATTTGCCTTGTAAACACAGGTTTCCAGGGATGGGAGATCACTTTAAAATGGCCTCTGGGGTGCAGGAGTCCGGAGGCCGTGGACTGGAGGGGCAAGGGGGGGCAAAAGAAATTTGCAGATGACACAAAGCTGGGTGGGAGGGTGAGCTGTGAGGAGGATGCAGAGATGCTTCAGTGTGATTTGGACAAGCTGAGTGAGTGGGCAGATGCATGGCAGATGCAGTATATTGTGGATAAATGTGAGGTTATCCATTTTGGTAGCAAAAACAGGAAGGCAGATTATTATCTGAATGTCTATAAATTGAGAGAGGGGAAGGTGCAACGAGACCTGGGTGTCCTTGTACACCAATCGCTGAAGGTAAACATGCAGGTGCAGCAGGTGGTAAAGAAGGCAAATGGTATGTTGGCCTTCAT